>NW_010131166.1:0-16119 GCF_000699245.1 Pterocles gutturalis
CCCACTGCCACCTCCACAGCATCCTTGCCACCATCCCCGTGGCACCAGCCACCAGCCCCACAATGGCTTAGCCATCACCCACAAACGTGCCTAGATATCCCCCCATGCCAGCCTCCTTGTCACCCCCCCTGCAGCCTGGCCATCAGCCCCCTGCAGCCTAGCCATGAGCCCCACTGCAGCCTGGCCAACCCTCACGAGGGCAGCAGGCTGCTACTGAGGTCCTGTCCCTTTGGGGAAGAGCAGGGAGAGCTCCAGAGCAGGTGAAGAATACCGGGGTTTCATGGTTCAATGAGGGCAAGGCTGCCCAAAGGCAGAGGTTTTGTTTTGTCCCTGTTTCCTCACACCACTCCTGTGGGGGCAGGTACCAGCAAGGAAGGCCAGACTCCTTCTAGCGGTGCACTGGCCCGTCTCCCCACACCAACACGTCCATCTCTTGAGGGAGAGCGGCCAAGCAGAGCTGCTGGAGGTAGTCCATGTTCCTGCAGATAACATCCACCTCTGGTGTAGAAAACCCAGCTTCCCTCTCCCTCTCATTGGACATGAGTATGTTGTCTCCACACAGGAGGAAACCATGCGCCTTTTGGTACCATGGCTTGTTCTTTAAAAACACGATGTCCTGAACACATGAGTCGCTGTTCTCCTCCAGTTCAAGAGGAGGAAAGGTACCCTTCTGAAACCTGTCCCTGGAGCTACGTTTGGTTTGTTTCAGTGGGAAGCACTGACTCCAGCCTTTGTCATTCCAGGTCGACAGCCAGTCCTAGGAAGAGCGCAGTATACCCTGACCACTGAAAAGTCATCAATGATTCACATCACCTCCAGTTTCTGCCAGACCCAGCTGGACTGCACCTGGCCAGGAGACAAAGAGCCCTGAAGAAGAAAAACGGCATCCATTGTGAGTGAGGACACAGTGATGAAATAATGGTTACTCAATTTAATTGGAGTTGAAACAGAAAAGATTAATATCTTGCTCTCCTGTAAGAGTCCTTAAAGAGCAACATCTTCTGCTTGTGTAGGCCAGGGCATGTGGAAAACAGCCCGTGGTTTTAAACGCACAATTTGCAAAGTTTCAAGTTCAGGGCACTCAGTTGCAACTCTTTATTAAAATAAAGCCCTTGCAAAATCAGACACTCAAAACTGAGCTTTGGAAACTGCTGTTTGCTTTTGAAAGTGTTTGCCTTAGTCTCAGTATTAGCATAAATCCCATGTGGTTTGTTCAGATTTCTTTGGATTGAGCATCATTTGCAAATTTCCTCCAAACTCAGTAGATTCATTTAAATTGGTCCTGACTGGTTTCTAAGAGGGCTTTGGGGTCATTTAGTATTCCTGAATCAACAAATCAGACTGGTTCTCCATAATGCCTGATAAGGTTCTACTATTGTTAATATGCTGTCATATACATATAACCATGATAGCATAGTATCATATACATGCAACATGGTATCATATACCGTACCATGCCATTGCATTGGATGATGATATCAGGCATTTTTTGAACATGAAGGAGCGCAGTGTCTCTTGTCTTCTGGCCTGTTGACTATGCAGGTCAAACCCCTCCAATTTTGTAGCACTTTCTCAACTATTTCACATTAAGTAGCCATAAATGAAAAATAACTTTATTTAAGTACTATTCATATGTTGCAAATAAGTCTTCAATGCTTGTTAATCCTATATTTTGTTGTTATGAAGTAACGGCATTTTATGTTCTATTAATAACTCACATAGGACTTTATTAAAAAAACTCTGTAAGCCCCAGTCCAATGGGAAACAATTTTGGTGCTTGTATCCACAACATGTGCCAGAGGTGATGCGCTCTTTTTATAGTACAAAAATAAAGCACCAAAATGGAGATGTCAAGGAAGAAGTGTAAAAAACCCTCAGAAAACATAATGACCAATTATCGAATAATGGGGAATCCTGTAGAGAAGAGTTAGTGAGGAACGCCAGTGGCCAGGGTAGTGTAACAAATACAGTATTTCTCCATAAAATAACCTATTGTAAGGAGATTTTCTGGGAAGCAAGCTTAGCTCTATATTCTTAATAGGTGATCCTGGGACTGACAAACTTCAAGAACAAAAGAAAAATACGCACCCAGCCCAGTTAGGGAGTTCTCTGAAGGAATAACTCATTTCCCTGCAAGTGATGCTCTGTTCTCTTTGACCTCATTCTCACCATTGTCTTCTTTAATCTTCCACAGCAAAAGCTCTCACCATTTTTGTGGATTTCTTGTTCTAGGGATGCAAATGGTATTATTGTGAATTTTGCAAGACAAGGATAAAATCTGCATATTCCAAGAAGATATGGTTATATCCATTTTAACCAAAGGATCATTATGATCAATAATGTCATTTATCATGTCACAAAACAGCATTTAATGAAAAATATCCAGTCATTTCAGTATAGCACAGGGTGTGTACTAATTTTACTTTTTCCCATCCATAATATTATCCAACTTGTTGTATTATGCCAGTAAGCATTATCTGATTATGTCTCTGTCTTAATTACCAGGTGAATGTGCAGTAGGGCAGAATTAAGATTGTTTTCAGAACCTTAAGGTTCTCGCTCTGTGAATTCAGAAAGTAATTGTAGCCTCAGATTGCTTCATTAGATCAACAGAGGGCAAACCAGTCCGCAATTAGGCACATCTGCCACGCTGCCTTTCTCCAGCAGAGGTCAATTGTACATGGACACACAGCAACCAGGCTGTCATCTAAAGAGAAATCAAAGATTAGGGGGAAGTTTGGGGCTCATCACAGCCCATGGATTGTGTGGAAAAAAAGGCTTTTGATAAAATTACAAAAATTCAATGTTTGCCTGTCTCCCCTCTTCTGTCTTACAGACACACATGTAAAATTCAGAGGTTTTGTGGACATTAATAAGTGCAATATGTTGTTGATCACTAGATTTGAAAAGTTAAAGGGAAAACAATTTGACAATTTCTTTTTGAAGTTACTTTATAAAGAGTTGTTCACATGTAAGTTATTAATGAAGATTGGCATAAGTTGTTCTGACAAACTAATAACTATTTATGATGCAATATGAGACAAATAATTGAGTAGTGCATTGCATTTCCCTGCCTTAGGCACCAGCAGCTCCTACTTCACAAAGGGCAGTAACAAATAAGCAAAACCGCTTGGAAGTTTGTGCAACAGAAAATTAAAAATTAATTTCAAAGCAAACATTTCTGAGGCTTAATGGAAATGGCAGCACTTTTTAGACACCTTGCATGATAGGCTTCACCTGGGCTCTGCCAATAACAGAGGATGTTACAAAATGCATTCCAGCTTTTCAAAGGCTTAAACAAAGGATCAAAAGGCAGAATGAAAAATGAAAGCAAGCTTTAGAAAAAGTGTGGAATACCACTTCTGAAGTCATGTTTATTGTTATGGCAGTGAAGTCACTATAGAGCACTCTATTCCACGTGGCTTTAGAAATCTTTTCTTTACAAATAAACTAGTTAGTCTTGGAAGAAATACATGGGTGGTTACTTGGTTATGAAAAAGTTAAGCAGAGAGTATCGGAGAGCTTTTCCTACTGTTTGCTAAAACCAGTTTTCCAGGGAGATCTTTGAGTTGAAACTTCTGCAAGCCTTAATATCCACAACAGGTGCAAGAATATAAATGAAGAGTTTAAATGTATCTGGTGCACAGTCACCAAGAATTCCTCCAACAGTTCATTTGCTATTGAAAGATTGTCAGTTCCAAGATCTTTGCACAAACACATGTACAAACCTAAAAAAGCACGTATCTTGAAAAGGAGAATTTCTTAGAAAGAAACAGCAAAAATAAGAGACACGGTATACAAGTATAAGGTAGAGGGAGATCTGTGGCAGATGGGTGAGTTCCATGTTGTTCTGGACTTGGGATGCTCTTCAAAGATATTGCAACTGTGTGCTCTTAGAAACAATTATTTTAGTGGCAGACATTTTTCTAAGCCTCTTTTCTTGCTTTGTTCTTCACTTTCCTACAACATTGTCACCCAAAGAGAGTGGTTCAAAGGCCAGGAAATAATGGTCTCAACAAAGTGCTATGGGACCATGGGTAGGTGACTGTGGGACTTAGAAGGTATGAGGTACTTTTTCCAGGATTTGCAAATCAACCCCGTCACAGTTGTCCATATGATACCTGGAGGTATCCAGGGAAGGAGTAGGAAGGCTGCAGTAGTATATCTTATTTTTACTGCTATTCAGGCAACAGAAAAGGAAATGAAGGAGGGCGAAGAGCATGCTGGCACTTGCAAGAGTGGGAAACATGTCCATACTCAAACAGAGCAGCATTTGACGTATCCATTTGGATCTAGTGGGTTTGCTTTTTTTTTTTTCAGAAAGCCTCCGCTCCGTCCCTGCTGTTCATACAACTAGCACTCTGCAGCCCTGACTTTTCTCCTCTGACAGGTTCTCTTCACCTTGAAAGCTTTCCCAGTTTTTTTGGCCTGTGGAGATACAAAGCTGAAGGAAGGATAATATATGGCCTGTTAACCAACCAAGGAACCCTAGTCTAGGTCAGAGAAAGAGGAATTGCAGTGTGCCCATCTTTCCATCCTACTTTCAAAAAACAAACAAAAAAAAGGTAACTGCATTCACAATGTTAACTATATATTGTGATTGATGTACACTCTATATTTGCTATTTATATGAGAATATAAATTCTTGAGTCAATCTACCTGTACAGTAGTTAGTAGATTAATGTGTCAACTGTGATTGAAAAAGCTTGGTGAATGGTAGTATAAATGTTAAGCAATGATAATAAGCACCAACTAAAACAGCAATTAGCTGGAAATTAGAGCTATGTTTCTACAAATTGATCAAACAAACTTTATCAAGGCAACACTAAGCACTGCAGATTCAAGCTGGTTCTTAAGGTAGAATTTATCCTAAGGAATCCTAGTTGTTCAATAAAAGACAACCATCGTTCTCCAAGAAATTGTCTTTTTCATGTTGTCCTAAAACTCTGTGGTACTGTACATCTGAAATAGGAATCATGAACATGACTTCATGTTTGAGACTCTGCCCATTAAAACACCTCATTACCCAGGCTTCTGCTTTTGCACTTGTAACAGAGGTATGGAAATGGCATGCAAGAAAGCAAGCCTCTGGAAATTTTGTTACTGTCTCTGTGAATAGCAGATGCTTGCCACATAATGCAACTGGTTAATTTTATTTGAAAAAGTTCAGTGTACCAGGAAAGGCTTGGAAACATAGCAGCAAAGCAGCTACCTTGGGAAGGAACTGCAAGGTTCTGGGAGACACTTCCCCAAGCTTCCTGGTAATGGTCGTGCAGACTCAGCGGTTTGTACGGGACTTCAGGCTTGAAGGGGTTTGCTGCACTTTGCTATTGTGCTTATGTCCTGAATTACTAAGGAAGCTGCAAAAGGAGAGCTCCAGAGCTTGTGTGATGGGGCCTGGAAGAGAAATGGGCTTTGGGCAAGACTGGATGAGTGGCTTAGGAGACATATGCTGAAGGATTTTCTTGAAAACTGAACTAAAAAGGTGTCTCAATTCAGCTCTGTTTCGAGTTCCTGGTGACTCAAGAACATCGTTGAAGGGAGAAAAAGAAATGCCCGATTCTACAGAATTACTGGCCGCATTCAGAGATCTTTACAATTATTGGGTCCTTTTTACAAAACGCTGTCTCATGTCCCCGCACCACCTTTGGTTTGAAATCCAATCCTTCATGTTTGATTTAAAACAACAACAGTTTGCATTTTTACAGACATCAAAGGATGCTACATTTCTTTATAGGATTCCTGAGACCTCACAAATATTAACTCGAAGCTTAGCTTTACCAGTCAAATTTAAAATCAGCAGTACATACAAGTGGATCCATGAATTTAATAGATCATGAAGATGTATTAAAAGGTATGAAACCAGCTAAGTGCTATTTTTGACAACAAATTGAACCTCATGACAAATCATTCATATGATTGAAAGTAGAAATGCATTGTGGAGAGAAGATCTTAAAAGAAAGCATTTTTCTAAAATGTCTCTTTGAAATGTCCCTTATTTTTCATACTTAGTTCTGCTTGAGACAATCATCTTGGCTGGCCTGTGCATTATGCCTCAGTTGTGAATTGGATGGACTAATTGGTGTAAATTAGTAGGAAATTCTGGCCTTAATGTCCCATCTACAGAGATAACAATAATAGGTGCCAATTATAGTAGTGATCTGGATCTCTTTAGAAGCGGTTATCAATGTGTCGATGCACAAGAAAAGTTTCCAAGCAGTGTCCCAGCTCTGAGTTTATGCTGCAGTCTTGGAAAACCCCTCACCTGGAGCCTGAGACGTCCAGCTCTGGATGTGGCTTCCATTCTTTAACCATACTCTTCCCATACATACCCATTGCCTGTTGACAAATAGGCCTGTATTTTTTGCTCTCTTTCTCTCATTTTTCCTGACTCAAAGTCTCCAGATGAGGATAAGCAGCTATGCTTGCCTGAAGGCCTGGATGACACTCACAGAGGGGAGATGAAAGCAGCAGCAGAGAAATACAACAGTTTAATCTTCTTAAAAGGAGAGAGCCAATAAAACAGTTCTGGGGTGGGGCTTGTTCCACTGCTTTGAATTGCTGCTTGGTTAAAGGAATTTAATCTTGCAGTGTGCGAGCGTGATTATTTCGGCATTGCTTCTGATCCCAAATAGCTGTCAGTGCCTAGAGTTGTAAATGAGTATGTTTTTTTTCTCATTAAAATCTAAAAATAAATAGTGGAGGAGTTGGGGAAACTTGCTACTGAGTGTGTTGAGCTTTCAGACACAGCAACCATCTTAGCAAGGAAGCCAAAGGGAAAAGATATGGCAGCACAGACTGTTCCACCGAGACAATGCGAATTAAAATTCAGCAGAAAAGTAGCCTTCATAGCCAGGCTTTTGGAAAATCAAATCACTTATGCATTTCAGTCCAGAGTTAAGAGGCTGCCTCCATCTAGCCAAAATGAATGGGACTGCTTAGCATGACTTGAACAGGGCTCTGTCCTCGCTTCATGCCCAGAGAGCTGTGTGTCTGTGGCATAAAGAAAGGTAAGGTGGTTTGGTATCCCTCAACTCACAGGACACTGAGATTATTACTTGGGACAGAAAATAGGCAGGCATCTAGTGCCATTTGTGACATTGCAGTGCATGACAATGATTCATCTTGACTACTTCCCCACAATTTTTTAACACACCAATCTCCTGCATGGAAATGTCTATGCTCAATAGGCAGCTCAATTCCGTCATTTTTCCTTTGGGGGATGCCTCTGTCACTCTCACTTATATACAACTGACACATCTCCTCTAATCCACCCCCCCATGATGTAGTCACTTCATGCCCAGTGCCATTCTCAAGGTCTGCCCACCTGCTCTCTCCAAAAAGGCATCTCTAGAATGAGGTGCTGAGGGGCAAGAATGAATCTTGTCGACTGGTAATAAAGCCTCCTGCTGTAGTCTGCTTTGCCTAGAGGTTAGTGGAGACCACAGAAGAGACGGAGGCAGAAGGCTTGTTTAAGAAATTGTACACTACATGGGTATGAAGCCAGTGTCAATTAGAGTACATGGGGACTAGGGAGAGTTAAGGCCTGGGATGAACTTTAGGTCTGGACAGGGTCAGAACAAGCAGATCTGCGAGACACAGGTGAGGGTCCAAAAGCAATAGTGCTAAGGAGTGAGGAGGGTCTGAAAGGGACTGCTGCACCTCCCTTGTCTCCTAGGATTGTGGTGGAGGAACTCACCCCTAAGCCTTTTGAGGAAGGAGGGTCTGGCAGGAGCTGCAGAGGCTATGGTGGCGGTAGCTCGAGAGATAGTTCTCTGTGAATAAATGACAGCAGTCACAACACAATCATTCCCTGAGCAGTGAAAGGAGAGGTGGTGATAATCAGAGATGTTTCTGCTGTAATGTCAAATGCAGGTGTCCCTCTAGCACAGCCCAGATGATGTTGAGGCAGTGATGGAAGGAGGAAAATGCTACGTCTGTGTGTCTCCACCCAAGAGAAACAAGATTTCTGCCTGAAATTCATGGCTCCAAGCAGTGGCAACTTGTCTTACCTCTGGGACTGTGATTATCAAGTACAGCAGGGGTTCACTTGAGTGGTGGCTTTCCTTCTGCACACCAGCTTGACAGAGTTCATTATTAAGAAGGTGCTGGGATAGTAATTGACAGTGGGAAACATATCTGTGAGGGATCATTCTGTTGCAATAGCGTTCTGCAGTGCCCAAGTGCCTGGGCACATCTTAATGTGCATTAGTTGCTGGCCCCTGTTTTCTGGAGCACATTGTACATATTCAGAAGACAGCCCAAAATCTGAGACACTGATCAAGAAGACAAGACCAAGGTGATCTTTGAAGAAGAGTTCTCTCTGCTGGAAAGATGCTTGCTGTCAGGGATGGGCTACAGTGTAGACTAGGGAGAGAAGGGCAGTGTTAGGGAGGTGGAGGTCTGTGTATGTAAGTCTGTGTTAACTCTTGGATTGTTAAAATTGGTGAGACTCTGAGATGGCCAAATGCTGTAAATGCCTGTCCCCAGACAATACTCCCATGTAGCTTGTGAGACACCTGGCAATGGTGTGTACAGAGAAAGGAAAAATGCACAGTCTGGTCAGAGGAGAAGTACTGTGGTTTTTATGCATTGGCTTGGTGACGTCTGAGTGATGAAAGATCAGTAGTAAGGTGTCATTAGTAGACACCTTGTGTCTGCACTGATTTGTTACTGCTGGCCATGCTGGAGGCAACTAGTTGTATTAAATTACTTGTTTCTTGCCCTATGAACCTAGTCCCTAACTGCTGCAATGCAGTCACATCCTGGACTCCGGTCTGTAATGCAGGCAGCTGCAGAGTGAAGCATCAGTGAGGTGCCATAGTAGGAAACCCACGGACCCACGTTCCCTGTGGGACCATGTGAGCACAGTGTAAGGAATATGACAATCCCCAAACTGTCTGTCTGTTCTTGATGCCCCTGGTATGGTGCCAGGAGTCTGGGGAAAGCAGGGAACCATAACCAAAACTGAGGATCAAATTTTTTGCCCATGAAATTTTGCATGTCAGCAGAGAAATCTGTCACCGTTGTCTTGACTCTGCTGCAGTATTTGCCAAAGTTGCTGCGGTGCCTCACTGCAAGCCCCCCCTACCCCAGCTGTTCCCGAGATAAGGTGTTTCTTCTTGCCACTTGTGCAACTGGCAGAAGGCAGTGGTGTGGCTGAGCTGTGGGAACACACATGAGGCTGGAGGTCTGCTGTCCCTAACTGGGCTGCTGCCCTCCATCTCCACAGCAACACCGGCATTTCTGGGACCTTGTGTTACACAGGGGTCTCATCTGTTGGGGAGGGGCATGGGCTTCCGAGGCCTTTTTGCAGGGGGAGAGCCATGTACAGTACATGGGGGAGAGGGTGAAGGGTCTCCCACTGCTGTCTTGCAGCCGCCTTGGCAAATAGCTCAGGGGTGCTGGAGCACTGCACAGCTCCACCTGTAACCTACAATGCCTCTAAGCTTCCCTTTGGATGAACAGAGGAGCAAGATGCCTGCTGCATGACTGAACACAGGCCTTGGCTTTGGGAGATGCCTGTGGCCTAAATGTGGATGACATCTTTTAGTCTGATGAGCTACACATCAACTATTCCCATCCATTGTAAAATACGATGTAAATGCATGTTGTGAGAGATTCACTTTTAGCCACTCCAGTTCTCACAGCCTGTCCTGCGCAGTCATAGCTAATGGTAAGGTAGAGGTTTTACTGCAGCCTTGGGACCATGAATTTCACAGGGCAGCCATGATGTGCCACCATCCTAGCAACCCTTCCTATTTTTATGTCAGCGGCTAGTGTTACCTCTTCTTCCTTGGGCTGCACCTGCTGTGCAGTGTTTTCTAGAATACCTTTGTTTACATAATTGCCTGTCAGCTGCCTGCAGTCCATATGTGCCTCCTGGATCTTACCTATTTTCTCACAACTTCCCAGCAGTGCAGCTGGCAGGTCTGGCACATTTGTTAATGCCTCTCCAAAAACATCCAGGAGTAGTAACTAATTAAGAGGAATTAGTTTTTGAAAATTAACTGTCAGGATTTACAGTACAATACAGATGTAAAGTCCTACTCACCAGCAGCAGCTATTATTAGTGTCCCATTAATACAACTATATCAAGGCAAAATGATGATAACATGGAATTCTGTTAAAAGCACTGCAAGTAGCTTAAGAGTAAAAAGTTTACCAAAGTGCTGTAATTGTCCCCCAGACAACCATTACACATCCAAGAAATTTTGTGCCAGGGTTACACAGGAGAAAAAGCCACATCAGACAAAGATTTGGAAGGGCACTGCTGATGTTATCTTCTAACTATATGATTATGATAAGGGAGTTTTGTGTTTGTAACCACTAATTAAAGTAGATTGATTTATAAAGGTATACTGATTTGCCTTCCATCTCCTAAATAAAATGCTTGGAGTATTACTATAAAGCAGATATAGAGTTAATAGAAAAGTAAATATCTGTGAAAAATGTCAAACTGTGTAAGAGGAACCATTACCTGTGTGTCACACTCCACACTAGAAAGATGAATCTATCCCCACCTCAGCATGGATTTCTCACCATGACTATGATGAAAATATAGTTTTGTGTATGTGTCTAGACAATACACATACATCTCTCTCCAGTAAATATATTTTGGGGGCATGACCAGATACTCTGCTTTCCATTGGCTCATCCTATATATGTACTTGTTTTCATTACTATCCTAAAGGAAGACAGCTAATGTTTTACTTTGTCAACAAAGGACTCATTAGAATTCCCTGTTTACCTAAAGAATGTTTCTCTATGCATAAAAAGGTAACTTCATTTCAATGATTTTCAATGCATGCTGAGATAGTTTATTCTTTTTTAGTTTATATTTTGAATGTTATGGGTTTCCTTTATATTTGGGAAGTATTCTATCCTTGTCCCAAAACCTCTGACATACAGGCAAGCTGCAAAACAGACTGCACAAAGTTTCAGTGAGCTCCATGTGACATGTAGGACTTCAACACTGCAGTGACAAGCCTAGGGCCTGTGTCTGTGTACAGGAGCCAATGCTGATTGCACAAGTCAGTGCCAAAATACCCCTTACTCAGAGGGCGTATAAAGTGCATTGTGAAAAACTTCAAATCAAACATACATAGCATGACCATCTAAGTGTCACGTTGAAGGAGGAGCTTTTTTACATACCACTGCCACACCTCAGCATTTATTTCAGACCACCACCCTCCTTCAAGGTAAGTTACGTACAAAGTGACTCTCAATCTGTGAGAACAGTCTGGCATGGCCGTTCACATAGCAAGAAGGCAGCCTGCATTTCGGAACTTCATAAATGGATCATTAGGCTCATGCCATTGATATCAGATATTTGCATTCTGCTACCCAAAGCTGCAGCCTCTCTCATGTTTTGTGATCTCTCCCAATAGAGATGCCCAATGTAAGTCTTCATTGTAAGTGCTTTTGCTACCCCGTCTGAACAGTACGTTTTCACAATCACCATCTTCTTCAGATAAGTCAGGATCAATCAAGTCACTTGATGGGAAGTGCTTGGATGTTTCCAGATTGTCTGGGATCTTCCAGAAGAGTGAGCTGCTCCACGACACCAGCCTGTGAAAAGCCAGCGTCTCATCCAGTTGATGATCCTCTTCTCCATCATCCAAACCATTGATTCTGTCCCTGTGTACTTACATTATGAATACTTCTTTAGTCCATGGACCCATCCCTTTAATTCTTATGGGAGAAATCATTTCACTACACATTGTATCATTAACCATCACACTTTTCAGGAAAATATGGTGAGTAGATGAGAGGGTAGTGAGTATATTCCAGGACAGAGCATATATATGATATAACAGGGTGATTTGAACAGCCACCATTAATTTTTCTTTTTTTTTTTTTTCATTTAAATTCTTGTTTAAACACTAGGTTTTATGTCTAATGTAGGAGAAAAACAGCCCTAAACGACTTATTACAAAAACAGTACTTTTGTTTCCTTACTTACCTCTGTATTTTGAGTTTGTTCAGATACTGGTGTTTTGATGTATTTTATACACTGCTAGTAAAATACAGTTATTCAGTATTCTTGATCCTCATATTCAGGCTTCTCATTACATGTAAGAACTTTCATTAAGACTCTTGGCATTGGTTGATGCTTGATCTTCCATTAGTACAATGGGGTTTAATACATAGAAAAGAAAAATAAAACGCCTCACAAAAGTGTGAAAATAGTAATAAAGCTAATACCACAAATAGACTCAATTGCTGCTATACAGTGACATAATGCCACTAGGTGGCAGGGCAACAATTCGCTCCATTAGGGCAACAGGTGAGCAGACTTCATCCCTACTCAGGTCCTCCAAGGATTTAGTGATAATATTGTCTACTCTCTTACACTTCTCCATTAAAGGCTTTAAAACTGGAGTGGAATTGATCCGTTCTTTGACAAGTTTACCTTTTTCGAAAACTCTGTATACTGGTGCACTTAGTTCTGTCACTCTGGTAGCCATAGCAAGGGATTTACAAAGATAAATTAGAGGCCAAGTATAAATAAAGTATAAAGACAAGGAGATACCACTAGATGTTGTCTGCCTGGACTTCAGTAACTTCAGCACTGTCTCCCATAAGATCCTCATAGAGAACCCAATGAAGTATGGCCTGGCTGAGCAGACAGTGAGCTACACTGAAAACTGGCTCTCTGGCTGGGCCCAGAGAGCGGTGATCTGTGGCATGAAGTCTATCCAGAGACTGGGAACTAGCAGTATACCTCAGGGATCATTGCTGCATCTAATCCTGTTCAACATCTTAATTAATGATCTGGATGATGGGGCAGAGTGTAGTTTTAGCAAGTTTGCAGATGACACAAATCTGGGAGCTGGGAGGAATGGCTGATACACGAGAGGGTTGTGCTGCCATCCAGGAGGCACCTTGGCAGAAATAGGTTGACAGGAACCTCATGAAATTCAATAAGGGAAAGTGCAAAGTCCTGAACCTGAGAAGGAACAGCCCCATGCACCAGTATATGCTGGGGGCCACCCAAGTGGAAAGCAGCTTTTCAGAAGAGGATCTGAGGTCCTGGTGGATGCAAAGTTGAATGTGAGCCAGCGATGTGCCCTTATAGCAAAGAAGGTTAATGGTATATTGGGTTGCATTAAGAGGAGTGTTGCCAGCAGGTCGAGGGAGGTGATTCTTCCCCTCTACTCAGCGCTCATGAGGCCACAATTGGAGTACCATGTCCAATTCTGGGCTCCCCAGTAGAAGAGAGACGTGGACATACTAAAGAGAGGCCAACAAAGACTTCATGCCACTGACTGACACCCTCCGGGCCTGAGCATTCAGCCAGTTTTCAACCCACCTCACTGTCTGCTCATCCAGCTCATATATCAACATCTTGTCTGTATACATGTTATGGGAGACAGTACCAAAGGCCTTACTGAAGTCCAGGTAAACAATATCCACTGCTCTCCCCTCATCTACCAGGCCAGTCATTTAATCATAGAAGTTTATCAAGTTGGTCAAGCATGACTTTCCCTTAGTGAAGCCATGCTGACTACTCCTGGTGATTTTCTTGCTGATCATGTGCCAGGAAATGATTTCCAGGATTAGCTGCTCCATCACCTTCCCAGGGGTCGAGGTGAGACTGACTCGCCTGTAATTCCCTGGGTCTTCCTTCTTGACTTTCTGGTAGATAGGAGTGACATTTGCTTTTCTCTAGTCTTCAGGCACTTCTCCCAGTCACCACGATCAATCAAAGATTATTGAGAGTGGCCTTTCAATGACATCTGCCAGCTCCCTCATTACTTGTTGGTGCATCCCAACAGGGTCCAGAGACTATGTATTTCCAGTTTGCTTCCCTGACCTGATCCTCTTCCACCAAGGGCACATCTTCCTTGCTCCAGCCTTTCCTCCTGGTCTCTGGTACCTGGGATTCCTGAAGGTTGGTCTTGCCAGTAAGGATGGAAACAAAGGCGGGATTCAGTAACTCAGCCTTTCTATATCGTGTGTAACCAGGTCCCCCATCTCGTTGAACGATGGACCCACATTTTCCCCAGTCTTCCTTTTGTCACCTACATACTTAGAGAAGCCCTTCGTCTTGTCTTTGGCATCCCTGGCCAGATTCAATTCCATTCAGGCTTTAGCTTTCCCAGCTTTATCCCTAGATGCTTGAACAATGTTTCTGCATTCCAGCTAGGTTATCCAACCTTGCTTCCACCCTCTATATGCTTCCCTTTTGTGTTTGAGTTTGGCCAGGAGCTCCGTGTTCATCCACATGGCCCTCCTGTCATTTTTGCCTGACTTACTCGTTGGGATCGAACCCTCTCGAGTTTGCAAGCGGTAATGCTTGAACATTAACGACCTTTCTTGGCTCCCCCTTTCCTCCAGGGCCTTATCCCACAGGACTCACCCAAGGAGATCTTTGAAGAGGCCAAAGTGTTCTCCTGAAGTCCAGGGTTATGAGCTTGCTTTTCACTCTCCCCCCTGACCTCGGCATCCTGAAGTCTACCATCTCACTGTCACTGTAGCCAAAGCTTCCTTTGATCTTCACATCCCCAATGAACCCCTCCTTGTTGGTGACTATGAGGTCCAGCAGAGCACCTCTCCTTGTTGGCTCCTCTACCACCTGGAAGAGGGAGTTATCATCAACACACTCCAGGAACTTCCTGGCTTGCTTATGTCCTACTGTGTTGTTATCATTATTTTGCAGATATTAATATCTAAATTTGTGCTGTATATTGAACCTGTTATGCAATGTGTTTTATTCTGTTGACAACAACTGACTTCCATGGGTTTGGCAGTCCTTTGTGCAAGATCCACAGAACCACCCCAGACTGCTTTTGCCGAGACACCTGGGGGTCATCTCTTTGTGCATGGGGACTGGACTTGGGACTTTCTATTACGTGTGATGTAGCTAAGATTTCTGTTTCATTTTAAGCTATCACTGCCAACATCAGAAACATGACCTGGCCTGCAACTAATAAGGAAAACAGTGGACAAAATGTTCAGGAAAAATAAAGATTATTTTTCTATAATTTGCAATCAAGTCACCTCCAAAGTAATTACAGATTTTCCACACCCTGTAAGGCTGCCTGTTGGTCATACATAATAAGGCTTTGATAAGTTCATTTTTGTATATCTAGTGACATAGTCCAGGAACATAAAAAGCAAAAGTAAGAGACTGTCAAAGCAGCCTGAAGACTTTTCTTGAAAAAATGTTATTTCTGCTCAGAAATCTCCAATTGTTATTCAAAGAAACTTAAAAAAAATATTCTTTAGTGAACACCAAAAGACACTCAAACTACCAACTATAAACATTGACAAGAAATAAAAATAAATGAGTCTTAAGCATGGCTGAAAGCAACCAGGCAAAATAAAGGATCAGCATTATAAGAAGAAAACATTTCAGGACGTCAGCAGGCAACAGTCTTGAGCTCAGACACACAGGCACATCTAATCCTGCCTGGGTTAACTGTCATGACATCCTGAACCTCCACAGAAATTTGCTGGTGTGGGATGCCTTGAAGAATGTAGCCAGAATTCATCCATTCTAATAATGTCTACTGTCCATTTAAAAACCTTTCGCTCTCTAGACAAAATAACAGTGTTTTTACAAAATTTTGCTTCTTCTTCATTTATTAGAACACAATTAACTTAGGGAGTTTGCTAAATTACAAGTTTTTTCTTTGATTATTCACCAAGAATGGCTACAACATACATTTCTTCTAAGAGCCACATAAATCATGTTTGCAGAGTGCACACCATGATTTTCCACATTTCAGGAGTAAACTCAAGTTAAAAGCACTTAGCAGAAACTTTTTCTGGGCCAGGAAGAACAAGCCTTTATGTTTTGCAGCAGCTTCCCTAGCAGGTATTTTCACTATGCCAAAGACTAGGGATGCAGTAGTGTCTGGTTGCTCAGTGTAAGTCTGGAAGTCAGCTTTCTGAAAGAAGGGTTAGTTGTCCATTTAAGATGCTTTGAGTCATACTCACAGAAACTTGGGCATACAAAAGGCAAGTTGCATACACAGAGATTTAGTTGCAATATTATGCCCCATTTATTTCTCAGTTGGTATTAATTTAAACAAAGGGACAGACTTCCAGTTAGTGCAAACTGGCACAGCTTTGAAAATTTTAGATGGTGTCCTGGGTCCAGCTGGGATA
>NW_010131167.1:0-358 GCF_000699245.1 Pterocles gutturalis
TCACTGTGGGATTGCTGCGAGTTGAAGAATAGCAGGTGTGAATCGCTACCAGGACAGTGCACCAGCACAAACCAAGACTACCTGGCTCCCATCCATGAACTGATTCTTCAACTGGAGAACCAAGGAGTCATCAGCAAGACCCACTCACCCTTTAATAGTCCCATATGGCCAGTGCAGAAATCTGATGGAGGGTGGAGGCTGACAGTAGGCTATCGTGGCCTTAATGCAGTGACGCCACCACTGAGTGCTGCGGTACCAGACATGCTGGAGCTTCAATATGACCTAGAGTCAAAGGAAGCCAAGTGGCATGCCACGACTGATATTGCCAATGCATTTTTCTCAATTCCATTGGCAGCAT
>NW_010131167.1:688-2151 GCF_000699245.1 Pterocles gutturalis
CCAGCTAACAAGAAGGAAACACAAGCTTTCCTAGGCCTTGTGGGCTTCTGGAGAATGCATATTCCAGGTTATAGTCAGCTTGTGAGCCCTCACTATTGAGTAACTCGAAAGAACTGTTTCGAGTGGGGTCCTGGGCAACAAGAAGGCTTTGAGCACATCAAACAGCAGATAGCTCATGCAGTAGCTCTTGGGCCTGTCTGGACAAGACCAGCTGTGCAAAACATACCATACACTGGAGCTGGGGAGCATGGTCTCACCTGGAGCCTCTGTCAGAAAGCATCAGGAGAAACCCAAGGTCAACTGTTAGGGTTTTGGAGCCGGGGGTATTGAGGATCAGAAGCCCACTACACCCTGACTGAAAAAGAGATACTAGCAGCCTATGAGGAGGTTCGAGCCACTTCAGAAGTTGCTGGGAAGAAGAAGCATGTCTCCTCTTAGCACCACGATTACCTGTGTTGCACTGGATGTTCAAAGGGAACATCCCATCTATGCATCATGCAACCAGCATTACATGGAGTAAGTGGACAGCATTGATCACTCAGCGAGCCCGACTGGGAAAACTCAACCGTACATGTATCCTGGAAGAGATCATGGAGTGGCCAGAAGGCAGAGATTTTGGAGCATTGCCTGAGGAGCTGGTTTGTGCCCAAGAGGCACCACCCTATAATATGCTTTATTTACTGACGGATCCTGTCGTGTGGTAGGGAACCATCTAAAATGGAAAGCTACTGTGTGGAGTCCCACATGACAAGTTGTTGAAGCCACTGAGGGAGAAGGTGTCAAGTCAGTTTACAGAAGTGAAAGCAATCCAATTAGCCCTAAAGATTGCTGAATGATAAAAATGGCCAGTACTCTACCTCTACACTGATTCCTGGATGGTGGCTAATGCCCTATAGGGGTGGCTCCAGCAGTGGAAGAAGAACAATTGGCAGCGCAGGGACAAACCCATCTGGGCTGCTGCATTGTGGCAGGACAACACTGCCTGGGTAGAAATTATAGCCCTAAAGGTACACCATGTAGACACTCACATACCCAGAAGCCGTGCCACTGAGGAACATCAAAACAATGAACAGGTGGACAAGGCTGCCAAAATTGAAGTAGCTAAGGTGGACCTGGACTGGCAGTGTAAAGGTGAGCTGTTTATAGCTTGATGGGCTCGTGAAAAATCGGGTCATCTAGGGAGAGATGCAACATATAAATTGGCTCGTGATCAAGGGGTGGGCCTGACCGTGGAGGCCATCACACAGGTCACTCATGAATGCAAAATATGTGCTGCAATCAAGCGAGCCACATGAGTAAAATCTCCCTGGAATAGAGGGCGGTGGCTGGGTTTCCAATATGGTGAGGCCTGGCAAACTGGCTATGTTGGACCACTGCCACAAAAACACCAGGGCAAGCTCTACATCTTCACCATGGTGGAAGCAACTGCTGGTTGGCTAGAGGCATATCCTGTAACCCATGCC
>NW_010131167.1:2333-2569 GCF_000699245.1 Pterocles gutturalis
CCCCTATTACCCACAGGATTCTAGAAAATTGAGAGATATAGTGGACTGTTAAAAACTATGTTGAGAGCATTGGGCAGTGGGACACAAATTTAGCAGAAGCCACTTGGCTGGTTAACACCAGAGGGTCTGCTAACAGTCCTGGTCCTGCCCAAACAAAACCCTTGCATACTGTGGGAGGAAATAAGGTCCCCGTAGTGCACACAGGGTAATGGCTGGGGAAGGCAGTGTGGGTTGCT
>NW_010131168.1:0-1255 GCF_000699245.1 Pterocles gutturalis
CTAAACGGGGAGCCGGGGACCCTCCACTGGCCAGCTGAGGCATTCCCTCTGGGAATAAGAAATCCCATCGCCTTCGGTGGGAGGTTTGCCTCAACAAGGGACACGTTGGCCAAAGGGGGAGACAGGAGAAGAGAGAGACGACCTCTTCCAGCCCCCGTGAGGGTTTCCTCATGTGCAATAATGCTGACCCTGTCGCCTTTCCTCTCACAAGACAAAGCTGACCTTGACAGGACTGGTTTCTGTGTGTCCACACTCCTCCTTTTAAACACTCCCTAGGCAGGGGGTAGGTTTTTTTCTTTTCCTAATGAGTGTGGACCGAGATTACACTGACCTCAGCAGAGACCGAGGTTCAAGGATTTCAGGATATTTCCCACTTTGTAAAGTGCCTTGGGTGTTTATTTTTATTTGAGGGGAGGGAGTTGCTTTTTTTTTTTAAAATTATTTTTTTTAAGAAATCAAAAAAATCTAGAATAAAGTGGTTGTTCCCAGGGAAAGCATTAGTAAAATACTCTTGTCTTCTGCAGAAGTAGGAGCAAACCTCACATTATTTCTCCCGAGGTCTGTTCAGACCAAGCACACGTGTTAACTGGATAGCTAAGCCTTTTACTGTTTGTAGTTAACCTCCGCGTGCATAATGGCTTCTCCAAAGTATGCATTAAGTGACCACATACTTAATGTCCAAGAATTACTTTTTACAAATCAGTTTACCTTAACGTTGAATGTGCCATTTACACTTTTACACAACAGACTTTAATTGTTACAAGGGAGCCCTTTGGTCTATTAGAAATAATTTGTTTCGTGCTGTAGAACAAACAGAGGATTAGGAGTTCAGGTAAGGAATAAGCAGCAGCAACAACTTAATTCCTAGGCAACAAAGATCCTGCTTTCACGCCAGATTTCTTTCTAGTAAAAAGCAGAACACGGCACCATCTCCAGCTCGCTGGACCAGTCAGACATTAGCTAGCCTGCATTTCATTCTGGTTTAAATCTGTCCAGGGTTTCCTGCCCTTCACCCCTTCCAAGGCCAAAAGTTACCCGTAGTGCTATGCAGTGCTAAGTAAAAATAAACATAAGCGATTCGCCAAATTAAACAGATTTTTTTTTTTAAAAAAATCATGATTTAACAAGCAGAGGTAGAAGGCAGCTCTGTGAATTTAATTTTCACCAGTGAAACCAGTACAAAGGCAATTGGATTTAATAATTTGGTCTGATGGCTGGTTTTTTTTTTGTGTGTTTTTTGTTTTTTTTTTTTTTT
>NW_010131168.1:1353-1726 GCF_000699245.1 Pterocles gutturalis
CAGCTACTGGGTACTGGCAGAACATCCCAGTGGCCCGACCCTCACCCCCCACCTCAGCGCGGGGGGGTGGGTGGCTGGGGCAGACACACTTTATTTCAGGGTTTCCGTGGGTGTTTTAGCGGAGGGGGCAACCTGTACACATGCAGTGGCCAAAGCCACTCAGAACATTTTAAGCTTTGGAAACAAGCCCAGCGACAAACGGATCCCGAGCTCTGACCCACCGGCTTCAGTCTGTGCCGAAACCAGCCTGGCCATCGTCTGTGACAGATGGCCTCGAGTTGGAGGTTTTGGTTGGGGGGGTCCTGTGGGCTCCC
The DNA here is from genome assembly GCF_000699245.1 of Pterocles gutturalis. NCBI lineage: Eukaryota > Metazoa > Chordata > Aves > Pterocliformes > Pteroclidae > Pterocles > Pterocles gutturalis. Next base: position 1,668 of record NW_010131168.1, read on the forward strand.
ACTGCCACCCTGAGAGGGGTGCCGTGGAGGGAGCTGTGGGCAGCCTCAGCCTGGCTTCT
>NW_010131168.1:1748-2073 GCF_000699245.1 Pterocles gutturalis
CCACTCGCTTTTCTTGGCTATTGGAGCCCTTCAACAACAGTGAATTTGGGAATGGCTTGCTCAGACCATGATCTCAAAATTTAAATAAACACAAATGAGAGACATACCAGGTGATGCAGTAAAAACCTTCCACGCACCTGTATGAATGCAAGCCACTAGGTCAAACCCACCTGAGGACCAAGATGGTTAAGGAGAGACAGCAATGCCCTGCTGAATGAAATCAATCTCTGAATGCTTCCTCTTAGCTCAACACGGTATTTTATTGACGCCTACTTTAAGAATAAAACAATCTGAGACCACCCTCCTAACACCACTAAGCAAGGGA
>NW_010131168.1:2099-3867 GCF_000699245.1 Pterocles gutturalis
GGACTCTTGGGCTGCAGATAGTTTCTACTCTTCCATTATCAGCAGTGTAGATTAGCTGGTGGGTTTGCTTCTGCCGCTTCTAGCTAGGAACCTGGGAGAGACCAACCTATTGATGAGTTTCTTCCTCACTGGGACTCAGTCTTACACACAAGCACAAACACACACACAACTGGACTCAAAGCATCTCCAGGGGAGAGCTACATTGAGAGGTCAGCTGCTTAATGCAGGCCCACCAGGAGACAACTGTCTGGGCTTCAGCTGTGCTCAAGCCAAGTGAATGCTGGAAGTACCTTAGTGTCAGAAGCAGGGGGCCTTCAAAGGTATTTCCAACGTTTGGTTATCAGCTCTTTAAAACAGGGACCATTATTTCACTCTGTTACAGAGCATGTTACAATCCATGGGTTAGTGGAATGCAATAAATAAATAAGACCTAATTAAATAATAACAATTCTAAGTACCTCTAAGAGATGCACAACACTTTGTGGGGTGGAGCTGCAAGAGCCACTCGATATTTTTAGCAGTAGTTCAGACTTTTAAAGCTTGGAAAAACTATGTGTTTTTCCAGACTCATCATGTTTTTTTCACTAAAAGTAAATAAAGGATATGGTATTTTTCACACATTGTCGGATAACAGGGTTTTTTCATACAGCAGTTCCAAACTTTCTGGCAAATACACATTCCCCTGAGAAACAGGAACATTTCAGTCTACTGTACTGGCAGATTCATCAGTACCTTTAAGTTTCTGTTAAGACGCGAGACATTAAAATGTATTAATAAGTTTTCTAAGGCATAAATGTGCTGTCATTGTATATAACATCTCCATTCTTGAAATGTTGGAATAGAATAAACGCTACAGCATATATTAATCAGAAAATGAGTTAATGTCAAGGAGTCATTCCTTTTCAGATTTGTAATATTTAGAAGAAGGAAGGTCACTGTACTTAACCAGGTGTATTGTTTGTGAAAGGACAATTTAAGAACAAACAATCAATATATATATTTTCAATTGAATGCTTCTTAATAGTTAGATGCTCCGGACTGCAGCAAATACACAGCACGTGTCGACGAGGTCGTGAAGTACAATAGTCCTGTTCCCATACTGGTAACCTTAGTAAGTTAAAAAAAAAAAAACCAAAAACAAAAAAAAAACAGAAGAGGGAAAACCACAGAGAACACATCAGCTCTTATTATACTTTAAAAAAGAAAAAAAAAATTTTTTTCTCATTTTTTCCCTAGAAGTATCAATAACTCCTTTCAACATTGAGCTGCAAACCACAGCTAAAACCCAATGAAAATAGTCAATATACAGACACACGAAGAAACAGAGCTCTTTAATTTACCGAAGGCACAGGCTGGAGCTCCCCTCATCTGCAAGGACCTGTGCTCTACGGGCTTTGCGGTTTGGCACATGCCACACGCCTGAGCCAGTACGAGCGGAGCAGGATACTTAGAAGATTAAACATCTACGTGGAAAAAAAAAAAAAAAAGAACAAAAAAAGAGTTATTCCACAATAATACTGGTTTAATTACAAAATTATTGCTCTGTTTACTAAACATAGGGGAGTCTCAGAATGATCACAGGACGAATTAAGGCTCGGCAGCCGAAAGGCGTTCGCAGTTACAGCGGGTAACCCGGCTTGCCCGGCGCCCTCCTCACCTCGCCGGCTTCAGAGCGGCTAATGGGGCTTCGCCTCATTTTGTGGAGGCGGCGGTGCTCCCCGGCGGCTCCCGCGCCCCGGGCGGTCACCAACGCGGCTGCAGAGCGCCG
>NW_010131169.1:0-413 GCF_000699245.1 Pterocles gutturalis
GGTCACCAGCACCCAGGGAGGGTGTCACTGGATGGGGACCGTGGTGGGCAATGCATGTCATGCCCTGCGCAGGGACACCCCACTCCCCATGCTGGGCTGGAGACTGGTGGCTGCTGGGACCCCCCATTGCCCAGCTCAGCCCGGCCCCCTCCTGGCCCCCTTGCACCCCGTCCTTCCCTGGGCTCTGGCATGGATGGAGCAGGGGATGCCTGGGGGGGACAGAGCAGGACACAGGGTACCACTGAGCCAGAAAGCACCTAGGGAGGGGGGCTCTGCCTCACCCAGCTGCTGCTGGGGGTCTCGGGGCATCGCAGGGGTCCCACTGGGTCCCCCCCTCCCCTGGGAGACCCAGCCCCAGGGCTGCATCAACTGTGGCTGGCCCAGGGGCGCATCCCCCCGCCCCGTGTCCCGCG
>NW_010131169.1:539-839 GCF_000699245.1 Pterocles gutturalis
GGTGGTCTGCGGCGCCGAGCAGCCCGCGAGGGACCCTGCTCTTGCACCAGTGTGGTCCCAGTTTGTACCAGCATGGGAGAAATCCGAGCTGGACTGCGGCAGTTGGGTTTCCAAGCGCGAGGTGCAGCAACACCGACTCGTTTTTGCTTGAGACTCAGGAGAGTTATTGCCAGAACCTCCCAGACACAGGTTGCCTTAAGTACAGTAGAAAACCAGTCCTGGTCCATGCTGTGGGTACTGGTGGGATGTCAGGGCTGGGAAGGAGGGAGCTGAGCATCTCCCTGGCCGCGCATCTTCCCA
>NW_010131169.1:1275-1475 GCF_000699245.1 Pterocles gutturalis
AAGTTTTGGGGTTCCCCCCCCGCAGCCAGCAAGGTCCCGTCTCTCTCAAGGCACAAAATGAGCCGGACCGGGGCGGGAGAAGGAGGGGACGCTGCTCTGAATGCTGCCAGCAGGCAAGGAGGCAGCAGCAAGACTTGTCACCAGGGTCCCTTGGCTGCACAGCATCCTCATCCCGGGGGGCACACCTTGGGTCCCAGCGC
>NW_010131170.1:0-24750 GCF_000699245.1 Pterocles gutturalis
TGATTCTATGATTCTATGATTCTAAAATGAAGGCTTACCTCTTCCAATGTTTTATCAGAAACCAACCTGTCTTTTAAGTGAGATTCAATGTAATTGTTGGTATATTCTCTGTAAGTAGTTTTGTTGATCTGAAATAATTTTTATGTTAACTGTAGGCAAGATAGAGCAATGAATCAAAGAAATATTATATTTGGGGATTCATATAACTTGTATTTAGACAAACTTTTGTTTGTTGATGTTACTGTTGGAAATACGCTGCTTTCTTTTAAAACCAGGTCCCCTAGGGTCCTTCATTTTTTATGTATTAGGGAAGAAATATTCAATGAATGTTGGTTTCTCTACTGTATCACTCCATGAAATTACATAAATAAATTCAGTAGTGAGAGGAAAGCCTTTTTGTCAGGAAAGGAAAATGGATGACAAAATAATCAGCAATTGAATGAAGTTGTTCATTCTGCATTTGTCTCTGGTCTCTAAAAAAATTTGGACATGTCTAGACTTCATGAAACATATATGAGACTTAACAATTTAATTATTTTCTCAAATTCTTTTCCAGAATTAATGTTCATAACACTCTGGAGGATCTGACTAAAGGCGTCATGAAGAGGAAAATCTAGCAATGCTCAGAGGAACAACCAACATAGCTAATTACCATTTGTGAGGCTGGTGCCCAGCAGAGCCTGGATTTACTCTGTCATTCTCCAGGTCTGGATTTAGTTACGTGAGCATGGATGTTAGGGTCTGAGCACAGCTAAATTAAGCAATGGTTGTATCTCAGTAAATCAATGACTGAAGTAGAACTAATTTCAAAACCTGATTAACAGACAAATAAAAAAGGGAAGCAGGTTAATGAAAACACAACTAAAGTATGGGGATTTATCAGCAAGTATCACACAATGCAAAAGTTAACTTTTATATCTGGTCTTGGTTAATGAACTTCTTCCTCCAGTGATGCTAGGATAGCCCCATGTGCTAGTCACGTGTCACTCAATACCTCTGCCACATCTGCCCTCCCTTCAGAGTGGGCCAGCATGTGAAACATGCATCCCAAACCCACTGGATTTATTAACTGTGCTCAGCTCAGTTTTAATTTATGTAAAGGGTGAATGTCAGGAGGATGGAGCCAGGCTCTTCTCTGTGATATCCAGTGATAGGACAAGGAGCAATGGGTGCAAGCTGGAACACAGGAGGTTCCACTTGAATATGAGAAAAAACTTCTTCACAGTGAGGGTGACAGAGCACTGGAACAGGCTGCATAGAGAGGTTGTGGAGTCTCCTCTGGAGACATTCAAAGCCTGTCTGGATGTGTTCCTGTGTGATCTGATGTAGGTGTTCCTGCTCCGGCAGGGGGATTGGACTACATGATCTTTTGAGGTCCTTTCCAATCTCTAACATTCTGTGATTCTGTGATTTTCTTTAGTGCTTGTTATGTGGTTTGAGAAGAAACTAAACATCTTTTGTGTAGGACTGGAGAATAACATTTTTATCTTTGAAGAACAGCAGTACCACAATCTGCTGTTTACATGGTGAAGAGACAGTAGTCCATCCATTTTGTGTCTTGTTATCCATGTCTCTCTAAATTTCCTCACAACAAGTTCTCCCTTGGACTTTTGCTTGTGTTGCCTCTGGACAGTGGATAAATTTTACTTCTTTTAAGTGGTTTGGGGGTAATCATAACATATAAAGTAGTGCTGGAATATGCGTTACACTGGTTTTGTGACACATTAGTGGAAGAGCAGTGTGCCTTGGGCTTGTAAAGCTCTCTGGTTCTTAGTCATATTTCTGAATGCATTGTTATACAAGCGACAAAACTGCCTGGAAAGGTACCTCATTTCTTGTGTAGATTCTGAGTCTCATCTCCATCATCACCACTACACCAAGCAAGTGACTGTCGTTAATGTGACTCTTTGAACATTATTCACAACAGGGAACTGTTTTACTTCTAAATTTTATCTTTTTAAAAATTATTATTTTTATTACAAGAGGCAAATGAGGCACAAAGCAGACAGTTGAATAGTGGAATCTGATGCAGCTCTGACTAGACTTGAGGATTTGCAGGAATGTCCCATGTTTCTCTTCCTCTCTGATACTTAATGAAAAGGAAGATTTGGGCAAGAAGATCCTGGTCTACTGGGAAATGCAAGCAGGAAACTAAAAAGACTTAAGCTCAGATTCACAAGTTGTTTAGATGTTGAATTCCCACTGAGTTTGATGGGAGACAAGTGACTAAAGAGCTTTGAAGATCTGAGATAACTACCTTCATCAAATCAATGTCAACCCAAACTCAGGTAGCTCAACTACTAACTCATTTTTCTACCTGACTTTCTGTATTTCTGTGGCTCTAGATAAAGAACAGTCATTTTACCAGATCTCACCAATATGAAGTGCTTTTTGTTTGTAGCAGTCATAGGAAGTAGAGGATACCTCCAGTGTAACTTGGAATGTATGAAGACGCACAATTACAGATTAACAAGGTCATTCTAATCCTCAAAATGTGTTATACTAGCGACAACCCCAGGTATCATGTCTTCTCACTGATTTCTTGCATATGAAGCCCTGTCTAACACTTCACAGGGAATCTTCTGACCATGGCATTGGCATGTTTATGGCACAGGGAGAAAAATCCTCACTCAGGCAGACACCTTCATAGCAAAAGTGCCTGTGCAGTAGAGAGGAAAAGATTTCTTGTAGGGGCACCATGAAGGAAAAGGAGCAAGACAAAAATAAGCAGGCACAGAAATTGCTCTAAGGGAGGTGTTTAATGACTGGTGAAAGCTGTCTTCCTGCACACCCAGCGCTAGTGCAGAACTATTTAGCGTTTTCAATTTACTGCACAAGGGCGGCCTGGTTTGAAATTGCTAAGCAATGAATTACAGCAAGCAGGAACCAAAGCCAAATTCTTGGATGATATAAAGTAATGCTAGTCGGTTGATTTCAGTGAAGTTACCTTGGTTTACACCAGCAAAAAAAATTAAAAAGCTATGGACATAATTTAACAAAGAAGCTGAGTGGGATTTATGTTTTATTAATTGTTTTATGGAAGTCTGTTAATCCCTAACTGAAACATAGTGACCGTTACATAGGTAACATACAGCTTCATAAAGAGACTGTCCCGCCCCAGAGATATAGCACCTAATAAATAAAACAGCCAAAGTATGTGAGGAAAAAGGTTCCTGCACAAAAGTTTTGGATAGCAGATGAAATGCTTAAGAGAATTGATGTCTGCTCTTCCTTTAAATTGTTCATGCAAGGTTATAATTCATATTGACACGTTCCATTTAGGAATGGATTGGGACAATATGGTTTATGATAAATTGGTTATTCAATTTAAGGTAATAATGGGTTACATGCATCAATTTGGTTGTGTATGATTTTTTGTGCTACCACTGGAAAATATTTTCCCCTCTGTTTGTATATGGTGCCCAATCACCTGTTTTTCCACTTGGTTAAATCACTTTTTAATTGTTCTCTTCATTTAATAATAGTAAATATCCTACCAATTAAAGTATTTTTTTTTGCTAGATACTTGCAATAAGCAGTCGTCTGTGTGTGATGATTTTCTTTCAATTCCCAAGGCAGGACTGATCTGCCGAGCACCCATCACCACATAGTACCATCCCTTATAAAAAAGACTGTTTCAGAGAAACAGAAGGTCAGGTGTTTGTTGGTCTTCCTAAAGTAAAGCATATTGTTTGGAGAAGGAAAACAGTAACTAAGTGAAGAATCACAGAGGCACTATGTACTTTTGATAATACTGTATCAAACCTAAAATCTGTTAATTTATGCAATATTCTTAAAAAAACTGGCAATGCAAGTCATTGCTGCTATTTGGGCATATATTTCTAAACCAACTGACACTATTCAACTAGCAGTCAAAACATGCACAGCACAAATAAAGCAAATGGAGGAAAAAAGAAAAGTAAAGTCTTCTAGTAAAATCCAGCATGGATGAATGTATATCTTTTTGGTTGTTCTAATAGAAAAGTGATGACATTTGTTGAATTACAAAACAGTGACTTTCATATTTACTAAATAACCTAGCAAACAGCCCAAAAAACCCAAACAAAACCCCCTTGATGTTAATAGAATGTGCCACATTCAGTACTTAAATACTTTAAAAAGTGTTTATATGAATACTTTAGGTTTCTCTGAACTTCAAAGCTTTTAATTTAGCTGGAAAAATTTAGAGTTGAGTTTTAAGTATTCTTTGGCTTGCTAGGAGAGATTTTAAAAAATCTGTTTCACACACACATGTACACTCTGTGTTTACAGTGAAGACAGGAACAAGATGCAAAGTAATGGATCCCAGGTACAGTGACTCTTGGTCGTTTTCCAGTCTGTTACGTGTTTCTTAGTTATTATTTTTTTAAAAGTGAGATTGAAATGCCATGTGTTAAGTGGTTTATAAACACAGGTGCATAAAATAGAGATTCAGTAAAAAAGAGGTTCCTTTCTCCTCCCAAGCCTCTTAGCCTAAGGAAACGTGATACAAACTAACTTAACTCTGCTCTTACACTGATTGAAACAAAAGATAAAATAAATCCATGAATTCCTATTACTTTATCAATTGGCACCAAACACTTCAGTTTTAGCGATTGCCAGTTTTTATTTGTTTGGTAATGGATAGGCTATAAATTTGAAATGATGTTTTGGCTGTTTGTATATGTACATTTGTGATTGTATTTCAAAATGGCTAATTATTTGCAGAATGAGATTTGTACTTTTATTGAATGCTTTCTACTTGAAACACTCCTTCACCCATATTATAAACTGAGTAGCCAAATGCTTTAATATTGTCTGAAGATGAGTAAGAAGCTATAGCTGCTTCACAGATCAGTGACAATCCAAAGCAGAAATTCATTTGCAGTGAGGCATATGTTTACGATTATTTCCTCATACTTTTAAATAATAGAAAAAAAAAAAGCCTTGAATTTAAAATGTAATATTTTATTGATATCACAACCTTTTCCCCAGTTCTCTATCTGAACATGCAATGGATTTTGTGTTACAGTCAAACTGAGGTGGAAGACAAACATCTGAAAAAAACATGAAAAATTGTAGTGTTGTCATTTAAGATACAAAAGTGTTAGGAGCATAAATTGCCACTTTGATACTTGCATGCACAAATATACGTGTGAGCATCATGAAAGAAAACTATACAGATACTTGAACATCTTATATTTAAAAACAGAATTATTAAGGTTTTTAATTTAAGGATCTTGGCTGTGAAGTGTCAGAAAAAAAAGGCTTACTATACTATTATTTTTAGCTGCAGGGGATAGAGTAATCATAAGGCAACATGTAGTTTGTACTGTCTCTTAATTTACTCCATTGAAACCACAGTGCTGCATAGATTCTCAGTATTTAGAAAACTAGAATCAAAATCTTAGATACAGTTATTGATGCATTTGAGGCTTATCAGAATCCAGATTTTGATCTTAAATCTATGTATCATAATTTGTGTTAGTAGCATGGTACATTATATATGTCGGACATTAACTGCATATACTTCATTTTTTTCTTATTCAAGAGTCAATCTTGCAACTGTGCTCCAAAGTTGTTGTGTTGCACTCAGAGTGTTATTTTCAGCCCTAAAATAATTTCTGCAAACTCAAAAAACAATAAAACTGTAGTCATGAGATGGAATCACCCTCCCAGTGTCTCATCACTTTTGGAGTCTTAAGATTCAGACATTGTTCCTATCCCCATGGACAACTTTTGGGTCCTTTGTCTGAGGGTAACTTTTTGTCAGAGTAATGATATGGGCTGCAGGCATTAGCTACAGCAGTGGCTTTATCTTGTGTACAACAGAAGGGTTATATACCACAGCTGAATGTAAGACGGATTTAATTAAAAGCCGGGGGCGGGGGGAGGGCGGGGACTGAAGGCCTGTGGCAGGAATAAATCAATGTTTTTGATCATTAGACCTTGTGGAGATTCTGCTGGTGTAATGGAAAACTAGTACATGCTATTTCCTTCAAAACCCTTGACATGACTGTGAGATACTTCTCTGGTGTACTCTTACACAGATTTCTTTGACTTTCACTGTCCCCATTTTGGTCTTACTTTGGATTATTACTAAGGTAAGAAAAAAAGATTATTCTTCCCGTTGCCACAGTAACATGTCCTATAACCCCTGGGCATGTGCGAGCTCTTCATCAAATGTTTATGACAACAGCTAAAAGCAAATCCACAAGGAAAGAAAATGATCGTTATACTGCACTCAGACCATGAGACTCTCTGTGTGTCTTAGAGGTTATGGACCATGTCCTCAGTTGGAGCTAGACTAATTTACTTCAGGTGAAAGTCTATTCCAATCATTTTAATTTGCCTCAACAGAAACCCATGCTGCTTTTGAATGGCAGCTTCTGCCGTTAATAACAGTAATGACATTGACACTGAGTTCATCTGGGGCTAGGGCTGACATTTTGTCCATCATTTGCAAAGGGCAGTGTGCCACCTTGTTCTGTGGGATGTGTGTGTTAGGCTGGGGGTGCACTAAGTTATGGCTGATTTCTCTCTCTCTTACAGGTAGCTGTATCCAAACGGAACTGGGCACATGTGAAAAAACTTACTGTCTTCAGCAAAATCAGCTGCACTTTAAGAGTAATGTGGTTGTGTGTCTCAAACTGTGTAAGTATGAATATATAGCTGTGTGCTGAAAACAGCATGTGAAGGTCTGTGCCTCTGTGCATTTCTCTGTGAGATGAGTCTGTTCCTGATGATCTACCTGGCACAAACACCAGATAATACAGTTACAGAAACAGTTAACTCCTCATTACCCAGGGGTGGAATATTTGTGTTGTCTATTATTTAGGCCAAGTTTAAAAGAAATCAAAGCTTTCTTCGTTTCATAAGTACAGCCTTGATTCAAGTGCAATAGTCATATTTTCAAAGGTCCATTTCAATAAATACACTTTGGTTTTAAAACCAAATTTGCACACATTTGTATTGCCTATATTCTTTACTGAATTTATCTTCATCCAGAATTTTTGTGGTTAAATTTAAAGTTGAGAGTAGTTTTCTTTCAGTGTAGTTTTGTCCTAGTGTCATGAGGAGTGTGAAAACCTCTAGTCACACTCATTCAAGCCAGAACAGCTAACAAAATTAACGTTTTGTTTCTGACAGATCCTGCCTTTTGTGCCCGGGTACATACCTGGTAGGCTAGATGTGAATGAACAAGAAACTCTAGAAAGCAGCAAAAGAGTAAAACATGAAGGTAATCAGTGGAAACAGGTTTCCCTTGCTTCTCAGTAGTGTTCACTACATGCTTACTGCAGTATTCAACAGACTGTTATGGTTTACCTACAAAGATTTTTTCCTGTATGCTGCCTTCTGTCTTGGCTGCCAGTGGGCTTTGGAGTTTGTGTTGGAGGTGAAAGGTCCAGCTACATTCACAGAAAAGCACACCCAGTACTTCCCAATAAATATGATTATGGTTTTATAAATTGCTTAATAATATCAGTCTACTGGATTCATGGAGTAAAGAGTATATGACTGTTTTAACAGAAACAGCTTGCAACCACCCTGCAGAATCTTTTCCAACTCAATGGTGGTGGCTTGTTAACAGTTTCAGTTTGACAGAGACTTCGAGGAACTTCAATGGTGGTGGCTTGTTAACAGAGTTTCAGTTTGACAGAGACTTCGAGGAACAGATGAAATTACTCCTTCATAGTGCCTGCAAGACAGACAAATGTGAAGATGTAATCAATACTGCAAGTGTATGTAAACTACTAACTTGCATGTACATAAATACATGTACTTAAGTGCATCCAACAATTCCTCAGCTATTAGGAATAACTCCTATTTTGTTTTCATGGAAATTCTTATAGTAGAGTTTTTAAAGAACTTGGGAAATTAATTTTGTCCGTAGATTAACCTCTTTATTACAAGAGCATTACAAGAGCGGCTAAAGTACAGCCATTTTCTGCCAGTAATTTTCAGTTGAGCTATGACATTTCTTTAGATAGAGATTACATCATCCAGAACCTACCTCTGCCTCAGGAAGCAATTTAGAAACTACTAGACCTCAAGTATATTAGCACAATATTCAAAAATCCATTTATTTTCTCCACCTTTTACTGAGATAATTATGTTTGCTCAGTTTTGGAGTTTTGTGTGGGTTTTTTAATTTCTTCTCCCCAGTTGACTTCTTTAAATTCAGTATCTGGTTACTGCAGGTACTTTTTTTTTGTTGCTTTGTCTTTGTGAGAATACCCTCTCACTCACCTTCACTTCAGTAATATGTTCATCAAGAAGCAACAAAAAAGTTTTTGGCTTTGTGCCAGCTCTCTCCCTACTTTACTGTTGAGGTAATGAAAGTGTCCATAATGAGATCATTTAATGTCATTGAACTATTTGATGCATTAGAAAAACATATAAGCATGTAAGATTGAATCTAAATGTAAGAAGACATGAACTTTAACTGCCTTTCTTATCCCATAGCTTTTCATCTGGGTTTTCTTGCACTTAACTCTGGCATTGTGGTTTTGGGCTACTATGGGAGACATAATATTGGACTTGGTACTTTTAATGTTTCTGTGAAATCAAAGAAGTTCTGCTAGATATTAAAAGCCACTCAGAAAATCAATAAGCAAAATTGCTAAAAAGTTTGATTCAAATAATTTTAATGAAATTTTGAATTAAAAAAAATATAACATTTTACAGATTTGTCCCAGAGTGTTTATTGCGAATTAAAACAAAATATAGCCTAATACATATTTATCTCAAATCCCAATAAAGCTGATATTAAGAGAAAAGCGAAGTAAACCATCTGATTCTCAATCCCTAGGGCTAGTAGAATCTTAATGAGCAAAGAAGAATTCAGTGGAAGTGAGAGTCACATACTTAAAATAGAAAGGAAATGTAGCTCAGTAATTAGGAGGACTCAGATAAACTTTATGTTTTCCTTAAATTACATTTTAGTAGCTCCTTCCTTGTTCAACAACAGTTTTATACCATAGTAAATACTCTGATAGCATGATTCCAGGTTATGGCCTCTCTGTAGTCTTGCACTGAACCATTTGACTATTGATCTAAAGACATGCTGGAGTGCCTGAATGGAGCGAATCCAGTAATTAGGAGGACTCAGATAAACTTTATGTTTTCCTTAAATTACATTTTAGTAGCTCCTTCCTTGTTCAACAACAGTTTTATACCATAGTAAATACTCTGATAGCATGATTCCAGGTTATGGCCTCTCTGTAGTCTTGCACTGAACCATTTGACTATTGATCTAAAGACATGCTGGAGTGCCTGAATGGAGCGAATCCTCGTGTGGAGCTTATGGCCTCTCTGTAGTCTTGCACTAAACCATTTGACTATTGATCTAAAGATATGCTGGAGTGCCTGAATGGAGCGAATCCTCGTGTGGAGGAAGGGGAACAGAGATCTGCTCCTCCAGTTATTAACAGTGCTCTCAAATGAAAGAGCACTAAGCAAGTCTGCTTACAAGCTAAGTTCATGACACACTCAGTTACAAAAAAAATAGTATTTTAATGCATTAAACTGAGGTATCATCTAAGTGATTTGTCAATCACTTAGCTCCTCATAGTTCATATTCATGCTTCTTAACCTTCTGTTATTTTTTTTTCCTTGAATACATATAGCACTCCTGTATTTGAAGGGCCCTGAAGTGACGCAAAAAAAAAACCTCATACAGATCTACTGAGAACAGCAGCGCAGTTGCTGTATTTGCACAGCCAATACAATCCTAAAAGCCTTGGAAGCAACAAGCCTTCGAACAACTCCACAGCTACCTGTAACTCTAAGGAAATATTTGTGGAGTCTTTAAGCTGTCCTGCTTTTCCTTCTTTATATTGGTTGATTCAAACAAAATAATTCAGCTGACATCTTGGTATTTCAAAAGGTCATTTCTGCACCTACTAAATCTATGATGCCATCTCGTTTGACTTTTATACAAGCACTTTTATGTTTTACCTCCTGCTGCCTGTTGGGAGGATATCTCTGTAAACAACTGAAAAATGTTTATTTTATCCCTTTCCAAATTCCTTCTTCACTTTCTTACCCCAAGGAGTTCTTTCTTTGAAAACGAAATGAAGTAAAAACTTGAGTCTCCTGGTATGCCAAGATCAGCCATGTCTCACTCCTCTCTCTTTGTTCCTTGTCTGTCTACATTCATCTTTTGTTTCAGGTCTTTTATTTAGACAGTGAGCTCTCTGAAACAGGGGCTTTTTTCTGGTTGGTGTTTGGTGCCGAGTGTTAAAGTAGTGCAAACAAATAACACTAATGATGTACTGCTGAAGTATATCAGAATACTGTACTACTGTACTCCGCTCATCTGGCTAGTGAGTTGGAAGATGCAGTCAGCGTTGACTGTCACTGTGTGTTGCATCTTGTAAGCAATGGAATCTGTGAAGTTTCATATCAATTCACTAGTTTGCAAAGCCTGTTCTGAGTTAAAAAAAATCCTTAGTTCTTCTTAATACACCATGGAGGTAAAAGCAGGTTGTAAACAGCTGTATAAAATGGCCAGAGCTGGTAACTTTCTTTGTAGCAATGTCAAATTTTCAATAACAAATTCTCAAATTCTTTTTTTTTTTTTTTTTTTTTTTTGGGAGCGGGGAGAAAAAATCTACATTGAAAGAAACTTCTGGGAAAAAAGACAAAGGGATGCAGACAGTATCTGCTATCTCGTTTTATCTTACCACAGTGAATTTTAGGAAAATTATTCAGGCACTGGTATTTGGTTCTAGTTTAAAAGCTTAAACATAATCATGTGATGAGATAATTTCTCACTTGTGTTTAGGAATATTAATTTGAAAAACATCTTTCTCAACTCAAACCTTTGCATTCTGTCTGCTACATCAGGGGCTTTTGCTGTATTATGGTCTTTATGATTTTTTTTTAAAAAAAAACAAAACCTAAATACAGAAATATTGTATTGTTCTGTGATTTTAATTTGATGTATCATTTTTTTACTTTGTTGTATACTTTATAAATTGATTTTGAAGATATACAGAGATTTTTATACCCTTATAGCTTGCTAGGTTTCTGTTAATAATATATACAAGCTTTAGTAAGAATTCTTAGCATGAATATTCTCCTTACCATTTTAGAAAATAAATAATTTTTCTGGTTATGTTCTTATATTTTTCCAGTTGCTCCTCAGTATATCAAAAATTATTTTGAGTTGCTGTTAAACAGTATCTGTAGAGTCTTGTAGTCAATACCTCATTTTCTGTTGCTTTTAAAGGGCTTTAGGATGGACTTTTACCCAAGAAAAATGCAGATCGCCATGTCTATATGGATTTCAGAGATAGTGATTGCTTTCCAACATATTTTTCCCCATTTTTCATCACTAACCCATTTTACTATTTTTTTTCTGAAGAGGAATAGAACAGAGAATTCAATACTTTAAACATTCTATATAATTGTCTCCCCCTACTTCATTCATTAATAGACCCATTTTCTTCCTTACATGTCTTTTTACACTGATATCTCCATAAAAGTCATTCCCATATAGTAGAAAGAAATAAGACTGCCTTAGAAATGTACCAAAAGTTGTGGGAGTAATACAGATGAGACAAATGAAATGAGGTGTTCAGTGATTACAAAAAGGTTAGTTGTCAGTCCCTTACACTGTTCAGTGAGAAATGTATATTTCAGTGAGAAATGTATATTTGCCAAATTTCAGACCTGCTTCTTTGTGAATAATCTCCAAAACAGTATATATTTATTTATTAACATTTAACTTCTGAACTCTGTTGAACACAGAATTTTGAAAAGAACAGTCAAAGTAGTAGTTTATAAAGCCAATACAAACCTTGGTTCCTGTCTCATTACAGCAATAGATCTTCACAAGTTTTCTAAACAGTTTAACAAGAAGCATTGACCAGCAAATGTTTACAATTCACATCATGTACACCATTCTGCAGTCCCACATTGTCAGTAAATTTCTGGTGTGGTCAGTTAGCAAGGAACTTTAAACCATAACCGATCCTGTGCTGTAGAATATCACATAACAGAGAGTGATTTTCAAACAGAAATGTATTATTAAAGTAAATGATTTTTTGTACAGAATTTAAAATTGTTGGAAGAAAAAAGGGAGACTGCTTTTTTTATTATTATTTTATGTCTGGGAAATATTATACTTACTAAGCCTCGATCAAACCTGACCTTTCAGATTAAGCAGAGGGCTCTCATACTTCCATGTATGCCAGGTAGCAGGTGAATGGTCTGAAATGGAAGAAACAATGAGTGCAGGCGCCTGTCTGGATGGTAATATTTCTAACAAATCCTGACCAAAGGTTTGTTCCCATCTTTGTGAGTCAGAGCTCAGTTTCCTCTGATTTGCTTTTGCTAACCTGCCATACAAACTCCTTGCTCCCAAGCTTAGATGTTTCTCATTCCTCTTCTGTCTCAGTAGAGATACCATTTACTGCCTTGGGTTTACCATATCTCTTTGACAAATTGTCTGCAAGTTGCACAGTGTGATGCTGAGCCTAAAATCACCTTGTGAATCCAGCACAAGTAGATTTGCCACTTTTTACCAGGATGAATCCTGAGAGTGCCAGTGGATCCGAGACTTGTTTCATTATCTGTCGGAAGTCAAATGCATCCTGGAAATAACAGGGTTTGAGAGTGCTCTTGCAGCTTTGTAGAGGAGCACTCTGCAAACCTCAAACCTTTGAGGACTTTGTCCTATTTGTGAGGTATCACTACTTGGCAATAGATGCGCCTTAAAAAGTCTTGTCACACTCTTGAGATACTTACTGTTTGGCAGCTCTCCTCAAATCATTCTTAAGAGTAGACAAATATTAAAGTAAACGTGAAAGTGAATTTACTTACTGAAATGCAAAATTTATGAAGTCTATTCCTTTGCTTGGAAATAATAATAAGAAATTAAATAATTAACACTTTAATGTTACTTATTATGGTTTAGCTTAAAGATGCTTTTCCCATTTCAGTCAGACTGAAGGCTCTGAAGCCTGGGTAACTCTTTAGATGATTTCCACAGATCACACATCTGTGACCCTGTCCTTTAGAAAGGCCAATTCTTAGGCTTTGCTTTCCTCAAATAGGATCATAACTTGTAGTAAACGTGCCGATCTTTTTCAACTAAAAGTAATTTCACCTTTATCCACTTCCTAGAAACCTTCCATCCTTATAATTGAGTCAATCAGGGCATCTCTTCTGTGCTAGCAGAATCCTGCCTGACACTGGATTTATCTTCATTAGAAAAAGATTTCCTTGGCTGTCTCACTGGGATCTGCCTGCTGGGTGGACTCAGCTACACTCAGTGTCTACTCGACTACAAGCAGATTTGACCTTCAATGAGAGCAGAAAATGTTACATGGTCCAAGTATAAAACAATCGCTTACTACCATAAAAGAAACCCATTGTACTGAATGATTTCCACTTTGTTAACTGCTGACTTAAGTTCATAGCATTTTGTTGAGTGTACAATGACAAATATATTTTGTTCAAACATATAGTGAAGACAGTGTACAATATATATGAAAGCAAAAATGCAGAGTTATACTAAATTTCAGTCAGATACTCTTGGCCATTTCAAAGTCAGTTGTCTATCCCAAGTTCAATACCTATATTTACTCAAGGAGAACTGCGAGGAGTGGATGATACACCAGATGGGTGCACCACCATACAGAGGCACCTTGAAAAGCTAGAGAAGCAGGCTGACAGAAACCTCAAGTACCATGGGGAGAAATGTAAAGTCATGCACCTACAGAGGAATAATCCCAGGCAAGAGTAAACACTGTGATTCACATGACGCTCTGACTCTGTGAAACCCTATTTTAACAGAGTGAGAGAATTTAACAGATTAATCAACTTGTTCCCAATATAATAGAAATGAAATCATCAGGTCATTATTAATCATGAAGAAAGTCCAGATACAAGAGCTATTAAGTTTATTTGTGAATGATAACTTCCTTAGAACACATGTTGTTGAAACTGATGTAGGGTAAAGTTTCAGAAGGTACCAAAAGGGAAATAAATAGTATACAAAATTTAGATTGTGGGGGTTTTATATTTCCTCTTATCATTATTTTTTTTGTTATAATAATCTGTCAAGTAGTGCAGCCCGCAGACGTCCCCCCCTCCATGTTTTGTTTAAAAGCAATGTCTAGGCACTTGTCACTGATGTTATAACACTACAAAGCTTTTCTGCAACAAAAAGAGTTTACAAAGTGTAAGAAAACTGATCAGATTATATTCCTCTTTTTTCTGCCTTTATATCAGTTTTTAGTTTTTGTAATGTTTTTGTTACCCTCAGGGCAAGAAAGGGTAAACAAACTGTCTGTGATACAGTCTGTGGGGTAGATGTGATTCAGTTGGGCAAAGTCTGTCCTGACAGAAGGTCATGTCTAGTTAATGTACTCTGAGACAATGTTAGCCGAACCTTAACCACTTTTCTAGCACTGATATATCAAATGGGCATCACAATACAAACAAAAAAAGATATTAGCATGGTTCAAAGAATTTACAATCTGGTGTTTCACATGATAAGAAAAATGACAGGAATAAAACCCATAAGAAAGAAAGAACACATCTCTCACACCACGTAGCTGTGTAAGCCCCATCACAGCTGTGCTCTGAGCGAAGAGAGAGGATAGACGCACTGGCATAAATAAACTAATGTTTCTGTAGCTTGTGGGCATGGCTGGCTGTAAGAAATAGAATTTCTACAAAATGCCGAGTTGTCTTGAAGAGAAGTGCGACATTCCCGGACTTTCTGTGCTCTTGGCTAGTCTACAAAACAATAATTCCTTCTGAGGAAGTGCCATTTCTGAGAACTTCATGCAGCATTTTATCCCCAGCTTGAGTCAGTAGCCATCTACCCTCTATTGCCCCATACCCAAAGCACTAGGTAAAGCCTTTTCTTGAACCTCAATAGATAAACAAAAGGCTCTAGATGACCTGTCTCAGAATTCAACACCTTTCATACACCATTGTGTCATCTAATGTATTTCTAAAAAAATAATGAAATACTGTGTGGGGCTTGCTTTAAAAAAAAATAGAACAAGGTTAATAGGACAAATGCAGTGATGAGAAGTCAATATATAAGCCAAGATAAAAGGGGGAGATAATAGTAGTAAACAACTGTGTGCAGAAAGAAGGGTTTGGTGATTAAAGGTCAGAGCGTGCACACAGCAGGCACATACTATAGGGGTCTAGAGGGTAAAAAATCTAATTAGTGGGATGGGTAAAGAGGCCAAATGCAAAAGCAAAGTAGTAGTGTTGACTGCATGAACACAGATTAAAACAGGAAGGAAGTCATGCTGTTGATTCCAGTACTTTTAAATATGTGTGTCTGAAACAGACTTGGCACATACAGGAAGGGGTTGCAACAAGTGAAAAAACCCTTTTTGGCAGATAAGATGTTGAGCCAGGACCTCAACCTATATAAACCTTACCCAGGGGAAATAAAACAGGGAGACAGGTCTTCTCCAGATAAGGGTGTTTTATATTATGTTTTCAGTTACAACAAACCAGAGATGTAAAATGTTTGAGAATTTTCTCAATATTTATTGAGATATGTTTATCTGTTGTAAGGCTCAAGACTTACTGAAATTTTGAAAGTTCTGTTTAGTTCCTACTGTATTCAACTATGCTGCTAAGTGACTGCACATGTGCATTTTTCCTGCTTCTCTGGTGTGACAGGATGTAGTAGAGGCATATGATAATTTATGAAGGGTTGCAGCAAGGCAGAAATTCTTAACACTAGCAGTTGTACAAAACCAGTGCTATTGAGTATGGCTAAAAAAACCTGGACATGGTATTCACAGGCGCACTCAGGAAAGCTATCAAATGTCTTTACTCTTTTTATCTTCACTGTTATTCTTTTCAAATGTAAGAATACAGGAATTGTGATGTTGGAAAAGAAAGAAAAAAATCTTTGACTATACAATATTGAAACCTCTTACTGTAAGTATTTATAACTCTTTACATATACTCTAAGCATTTACTAACTTACTATACTAGTTCATTGTCTTCATTCAGAAGTAGTTATGGGCAACGTTCTTTTCAAAGAAATGAAAAAATTGCAGGCGAACTGCAATTGTGAGCTGAAGGCAAAAGTTAGGGGAAATAAAAGTGTGAAAAATGTGAGAGGTAACAGGGAGCTCTTTAAGAATGCTTTAGTGGGTACCTGAAAAGCTACAGTCACTCGAGAAAGAGGGCCACACTGGTTACAAAGGACCTTGATTTAGAGTGTATAAGAGAGCAGTTACGTGTGACATATAAAACAAAGAAAAAGTAATACATATTTCTCGTGAGCTAGGAGTTATAAGAAATTGGCATGGAGTGCCAAGGGATAAAGGACTAACCCATGTCTGTTAAAAACAGTAATAACATAAGGAGATACTTTTATATAGATCTCAGTAGAAAGAAGTGTATATAAAGAAAAAAATGAACTTTATTTTGATATTATATGTTTTTTGAGAAAAAGAATTATTAGTAAATGACTGGATGTACAAAAAATATATTGGTTCTGTTTGTGGAATAAATATGTATCTGAATCACGTCACATGAAGACTTTGTGAAAGCAATAAATAGGGTGATTAGTTTTTCTAAATCTACACACTTAAAAGCATTGTCACATAATTTATGACTAAGAGGTTTAAAGGATATGGCTAAGGAGCTCTCTGGGCTGTTAATGTTGATTTTTCAATACGCCTTGAAATACTGGAAAAGCTACAACATTCTGGAAAAAGATAATATTTCACAATTTATTTTAGAAAGGGTAAATTGGTCAACTTTTGACAGTTACAGGCTTGTCATCGTAACACCAGTCCTGGGAAAAATTGTGATTTGGCTGACATGCAAATAAACTACTACAAAGTTAAAGGAACCAGTATAATTAATGCCAAACTGGAGAAATTTATAGAAAAATCTTTGGAGCAATATGCTTGGTAGATAAAGCAAGTACAATTGATTTCTTCTGTATAGATTTCTCTAAGGCATTTGTCTTGATACCGAAGTACATGTTTATGAAGAAATTCGAATGATATAAGAACAGCCTGCACAAGTTCAGCAAAATAGAAACTAGCTAATTCTGGGCTTCGTTGTAAGAGTTACTGTTTGTTTAGTGATCTCTTTTAAGATTCAGTTCCTGGTGTGGACTTCTTACTGTCATCAATGTCTTGCAAGGATACATTAAATAATTACTAGTAACATTTGCGGTGAATATCACTGGGCAAATTAGTGTATCTTCTCTTTATTGCAATGAAATGAAATAACAAAATAGCACACAAAAAAAGGTGTTTCATTTTGAATTTCACAACTGATTCTCAAGAAATTTCAGGATAAATGCAATGCTTGCAGAAAACTGTATTTTTTGAATACTTTGATAAAAGTTATTATGAGGAGTTAAAGACAGTTTAACCTAAGTAAAAGATTTGATTGAAATGTGAAGAATACATGTATTCCTCATTCTGTTTGTAGTGTATGAAACAAACAAGTCCTTTAGAAAGTGCTGCTATTTACACAGTTGCAAATCTGCAAATTATTTTAGGAATATTTAGGTTATAGGTCAACAGTGTCTTTTCACATCAACCAAGTTATTGCCTATTATGTGGTAGTGAGGCAAAAAACCCCAAAACAACCCAACCAAAAAGTTATATTCAGCATGTTTTGTTTTCTAAGACACATTTGTATATACCTGCTCCCAAAATATTTGTGTAGTATAATGGCAATTCCTTATTCAGCAGTAAATGTGTTTTCTCGTGCTCTAATGAAGCAGTTAATCAAGTCTGTTTACTCATCTACAATACATATTCCTTATATTAGCAAGTAATTTTGTATACATCATTGCCTGTATTCCACATTCACTGAAGAGTTAGTGAGATAACAAACAAATATATTATGGTGGGGTTTTTTGTACTACTGGCAATTCAAATGACTCAGAATAGGACCTGAGTGCTAAGGAGAGTTTACACATCTTAAAAAGAGTGTGTAGGTCCTTTATTCTCAGTATGAAAGTGTGAAAACAACCTCTTCATTTATTTCACTACAACTATATTTTTGAAAATTTATGCATCATTTCACTTTTTCTTTTTTTATTTTTATTTTTTTTTAATTTCACAGAATCAATTACTGGCAATTTCAAGCTGAGAAGCTGGAATAGGATGGGATGGAATGAGATGTGGAGAACCAAGAAATTTTTCCTGTGAATGTAGTCCCATCCTGAGTATTGCTACCATTTTAATGCCCTCCAAGCACTGATATTCTTTGGAGTCAAAGACAGCCTTACATATTTTGCATGTGAGAAGTTAACATACAAAGAACTACCTTTCAAATTCTGACCCTGTGTAAACCCAGTCTGAAACTTTGTTCTATCAGGGAGGAGTAGCAAAAGCTTAGGGAAGAGTACAAACAAAAAAAGCATGGGTGGGTAGGGTCCTCACTGCCCTTGTATGCTCTTGTAAATACCAATGATCCACATTCATAACATTTATAGTCTCTTTAAACAGATTGGTTTTGAAAACAGTGTACTGAGAAGGGGGGATCCTTGTGACAAAGGGCCATAACCACATAGGGAGAAGTATGGGCAGAGTACAATTTGAATCAAGTGTGTGAAGCACACAATAAAATCAAAATGCGAATATTTGAGCCGGCAGTGACATAACAGAGAATGTTAGTAGAAATTTCATTTATCATAAATCTACCTTTATAAAGAAAACACAGAATTTGATTTATTTGAATGTGAGCTAAATTAGAGACAAACATTTAAATAGCAATGTGAAACAAATGCAATGTAAGGATGAATATGCCAAGGTAGGATGCTCAAGATAGTACTTCCGTAAGCCGTGTTGACTGTCATGATCTGGAATGCCAGTTGAAGTTATAGAACATGCTGCTTACGCATGGTCAAGCCTCCGCTTGCATAAATAGGAGTGGACACTAGTTGTCACTGGCAACAGACATAAGTTTCATAGGATCTGATTCAAGGCCCATTTTAATATACGTAATATACCATTTCGTAAAAAGAGAGTTCTGGTAGAGTATTTTTACAGTAAAGATACACAGAAAACAAAAATGTGTTTAAATTAAGCTATTTTAAGAATTGAAAGTACTATTCATGTTTTATAGTATTTCTTTCTTTATTAAGCACGATGGGTATTTGTGGTGTGCTGTAATAGGTCATTTTTGTAGTGGAGTGATATTTGAACTCTGCAATACCACTGTATGTGAAAGCTGGTTTTCAAATTGTAGTGCTTGGATCTTAGTAGTTCATAGGTTACTTTGAGGCTCCTGAAAGATACCTTACAGATTTTACCTTCCTTACTCTGAAGAGTAGGCCTGTTGGTTTAAATGCTCTGCAGATATATCAGATATTTCCTAGAATATATTCAGTGTCTTGTAAATAAACAAACACTAAAAGCACTGTGGCAAAATTGTAGTGATTTTGGCTGGAATAGAGTTAAATTTCTTCACAGTAGTTGGATTTGTTTATAGCACAGGAATGTTTTAGTTACTGCTGAGAAGTGTTTACACAGAGTCAAGGCCTTTTCTGCTTCTCACCCCACCCCACCAGCGAGAGGGCTGGGAGTGCACAAGGAGTTGGAAGGGGACACGGCTGGGACAGCTGACCCCAACTGGCTAAAGGGATATTCCATACCATATGATGTCGTGCTCAGCATATAAAGCTGGAGAAAGAAGAGGGAAGGAAGGGGACATTTGGAGTGATGGCATTCGTCTTCCTGAGTAACCATTGTGCATAATGGAGCCCTGCTTTCCTGGAGATGGCTGAACACCTGCCTGCTGGTGAGAAACAGCGAATTAATTCCTTGTTTTGCTTTACATGTGTGTGTGGCTTTTACTTTATCTATTAAACAACCCACAAGTTTTCTCACATTTGCCCTTCCCATTCTCCCTCACTACACTGGGAGGGAGTGAACAATCTGCTGTGTGGGGATTCTGCCGGCTGGGGTTAAACCAGGACAAAAATCACATAACCAAGATTAGAATTTCTGTTCTAAAGATGTCATACTGAATGCATGCATGAGCATATCTATGAGTACTTTGGAAAGTAGTAACAGAAGATACATGGAGGTATCGACAATAGCTGCTGTTGAAATTGGGCAAACATTTTTTGGGTGCTGGAAGATATTATTTGGTGTAAAAGATTAATTAAGGGACTTATGGACAATATCTATTCCACAAAAACAAAATGCATGCACATGGAAAATAAAGAGGTGATTGGTGACAGCCAACACAGCTTCACTAAGCACAAATCATGCCTGACTAATTCGCTGGCCTTTGACAATGGGGCTACAGCATTGCTGGATACGGTGATCTGACGTCATCTACCCGGACTTCTGCAAAGCATTTGACACTGTCCCACATGACATTCTTGTCTCTAAATTGGAGAGACATGGATTTGACAGATGGACCACATGGTAGATAAGGAACTGGCTGGATGGTCGCGCTCAGAGAGTTGTGGTCAGTGGTCAATGTCCAAATGGAGACCGATGACGAGTGGCATTCCTCAGGGGTCAGTACTGGGACCGGTGCTGTTTAACATCTTTGTCAGAGACATGGACAGTGGGATTGAGTGCAGCCTGAGCAAGTTTGCTGACGACACTAAGCTGTGTGGGGCAGTTGACACGCTGGAGGGAAGGGATGCCATCCAGAGGGACCTGGACAGGCTTGAGAGGTGGGCCAATGCAAACCTCATGAAGTTCAACAAGGCCAAGTGCAAGGTCCTGCACCTGGGTTGGGGCAACTCCAAACACAAGTGCAGGCTGGGAGGAAAATGGATTGAGAGCAGCCCTGAAGAGAAGAACTTGGGTGTACTGGTAGATGAGAACCTGAACATGAGCCGGCAATATGCACTTGCAGCCCCGAAAGCCATCCATGTCCTGGACTGCATCAAAACAAACATGGACAGCAGGTCGAGGAAGGTGATTCTCCCCCTCTACTCTGCTCTTGTGGGACCCCACCTGAAGTACTGTGTCCAGCTCTGGAGTCCTCACAACAGGAAGAACATGAACCTCTTGGAGGGAGTCCAGAGGAGGGCCATGAAGATGATCAGAGGGCTGGAGCACCTCCCATACAAGGACAGGCTGAGAGAGTTGACGCTGTTTAGCCTGGAGAAGAGAGAGTTCTGGGGAGACCTTCTAGGGGCCTTCCAGTACCTGAAGGGTGTCCACAGAAGAGATGAAGAGGCACTCTTTATCAGGGAGTGTAGTGATTAGATAGGGGTAACGGCTTTAAACTGAAAGAGGGCAGATTTAGACTAGACATTAGGAAGAAATTGTTGAGTGTGAGGGTGGTGAGGCACTGGCACAGGTTGCCCAGAGAAGCTGTGGATGCCCCATCCCTGGAGGTGTTCAAGGCCAGGCTGGATGAGGCTTTGAGCAACCTGGGCTAGTGGAGGGTGTCCCTGCCCGTGGCAGGGGGTTGGAACTAGATGATCTTTAAGGTTCCTTCCAACCCAAACCCTTCTCTGCTTCTATGAAAACTCTGTAAATATATAATCCCTATATTACACACCCAGCCTAATCATACAATACTCTTAGTCATTTCTACTTTGTTACCAGTAAGCTCTTGATCTGATATGAGGCAGAGCAGATAAAATTGAGAGAACCTCTGACCTGAGGAGCAGGAGGCTCCAGATCTGTCTGTACTTGATGTCTTTACCACACTGACACTCTTAGTGACAGAAAGTTCTCATTAACAGCAGAGCAAATATGATTGAAAACTGGCTCATTTATCATAATTTTCATCAGTTGAAGCATGTTACAGGTTAATGTTTAAATATTTCCTGTAGATATCTCTAGTTGACCATATGCACGTTATTATCTAAGAGGAGGTAAAAAAAAAAAATTCCTTTTTTGTTTTCAGACTGAATTGGAAGTGTAAAAGTTGGCTGCAAGATCTTTTACTGGAACTTCACCAAATGTTACTACAAAACATTTTGACACTGGTATAAATTACTCACAGGATGCACAATCTGTGTTCTTATGAAGTCTGTCACCTCACTGCAACAGAGGAAGGGAGGAAGGGCGGAATCTTCAGCTGTGGGTGAGAGCAGTCTTCTCCTCTCTTCTGTCTCTGGTAAAATAAGTAGATAGTCTCTGAGGGGAAAATGACAAAGGTTTCAAAAATGGGAAAAACAGGCCATGAGAATATGATACAGGCCCTTACTCTAAACGAAAAGTACATACAGGCATGAAAAAAAAATTGAAGTATTTTGGAAAATAATTCATTTTTATTTTACATATATGCTTATATATTAGAAAAAAAACTCCTTTTGCTGCTGCCAGCACCTTGCCAGAAAGGTCTCTAGTGACCTTTCTCCTTTCTGTTTAAGAAAATTTAAGAAACAAAAAAAAAAGGCAAGCTGATATTTTTCTCTCAGCTTCCTTTGCAGAGAATCAGGGAGACTACCGTCTCCTGACTGAAGCTATTACAATTATTATTCCCCAAAAGCAATAGCCACTGCAGAGTTACAGCTTGATTACCATTCAGAAATATCACTACAGTAAAGTCAGTATGTCTAAGCCAACCAAAGCAGAGGCTGGTATTAACCACTTGCCAATTGATCTTTCTTCTGTTTTGACCCAAGGCAGAGGTAAATTGCCACTTGCTTGGTGGAGCTGTTGCAAGTAAGAAATGGGTGGTGACTTGGGACGTTGAAAAAAGCTTGGTTTGTGTGTTTGTTTCATGCAATCTAAATAATTCATGAAGCTTCCCAAAGGTAAAGAATAGCAAGCACTGTTCCAAAATGATTCTCAACTTCTCTGGGTCAGAGTGTCAGAGAGGCCAAACCACTCAAGTAATTTTTAAGTCCCAGCTTGTTTCTAAAAGTCACTGAAATAATTCTTGACTTGCTCCTATGAGTTGCAGGAGCACCACCATTGTTTATATCTAATTTTATGGAGTATTACAGTTACACACAATACAAGGATCCTCTTCTGAGCCACAGAAATAACTTTCTCTGCAAATTCAGCAATGGTGTGAAGACTGTGTTTTGAGTTTTTGATCCCTATGAGATTTCATCTCATGTTGTGAATATAATCTCTGATTTACATCTGCTTTCTCTGCTAGTCGTTCTGAATAATTTTCTTAGTGATCAATTCCCTGAAGAAAAATGAAGCACCAGTGAGATCAAACATGGATGTGGCTCTGCCATTACTTACACGATGTCAGGCTCTGATGCCTCAATGAAAATGTGCTACCATTTAAAAAGCCAATGTTGTTTTTTCCCAAAACTTTTATGATTATTTCCACTCCTTTCTTTTGTGGACCTGAGAGATGTTAAAGGACAATCAGTTCACTGGAGGCATCTACTAACAGTATTATGTCACAAAAAAAAAAAAACAACCAAAAAACAAAAAACAGAACCAAAAATCAAAAATCAAAAATCAGATAGTGAAATCCTGGAAGATTTTGTTGCATATTTTCATTCTTGTTTATGTATGAGTAACTCTTTCAGGCCAAAGTAGTTTAACATCTAAATGGCCACAGTAAGAGATACTCAAGAAAATTGTTTACATTTAGATCTCTTATTAGGTGAGAGTTATTCTAAAATGACAAGATTCTCAAGTAGTGTTAACCAGTATAACTCCCAGTTTTGCTGATGAAATCTTGTAAATATTTGTTGGGATGAGTGTTTGGTTGGTTTTTACTGTTGCTGTTGCCAGTGGTCTTTGCCAAAACAAGGAAGATAACACACTGTAAATGGTAGCAAGTACCACAGACCTGTAATATATCCCATCCAGATCTTGTAAAGCAAGACAGAGAAATAACTGATGAGTCCAGCTCCTATTTATCACTAAAGGTGACCTCCATATCACCGATTATTAATAATATAGCTGCCAAACTTTAGCTGTCTAAAAGCTGTCAAGTCTAAACTAGTCATCAAAGTTCCCTCTGCAGTGAATGGAAAGGGATGGCTTAATCCATAGGGCAATTTATCTCAGCCTAAGATAAATGTTTAAGGTAGGACCATGGAATAATGTAAGGTGGAAGATAGGTGAGACACATTATTCTCTGGACAAATGTCTCTTCTTCTTAGCAATAAAGGTTGTGGAGACAATCTGGCTAGACTTGACCCATAGACAAAAAATATTAGATGAGAGAAATCTTGCCTGTCTCTGCGGCACTTGTGAAATCATATTACTTTCCTGTGGCTATTTGCACATCCATAAAACGGGGCACATAATATATCCTTATATCAAAAATATGCTGCAAAATTTGATTCTTGGCAACTCTTTATGACCCTTGAGTAAAAAGCAGCATAGGGATTGTACAACATGTTTCTCTAAGGGCAAAAAGTGCAAATTCAATAAATTTATATTATCACCTTATTGTAAATAGCCAGGCCTTGCATGCAGCATCCCACCTTGGGCCTTGTAGACAGGTTTTAGAAAGCTGAAAAGATACACAGAAAATGTGCACAGTTAAATGACTTTGGTGATTGTCAAACTATTTCTATTAGACTGTAATAGGCTTGGCATCTAGGTCATGCTTTGCTCAGAAAAGAATGAGAAAGAGCTTTAAATGCACTTTTCATCTCAGCAGAATGACCCCATATGAATGCCAAATAGAGCCAAAGAGAGCTGTTAATCAGAGATTAGGCTCCAACAAACAAGTTTCTTGCCAATAAATTCTGTGGTCAACTACTGTGATGTGCTCAATAGGATCAGGTTTTGAATTAAAAAACAGTCCTCTCCTGTTCTATCTCTTTTAGCAAAATGCTGTCGTACCCAGGGTTAGAACCTGTCCTAGGCATTAGGAATAAAAATGGGTAAGCTCAGG
>NW_010131171.1:0-468 GCF_000699245.1 Pterocles gutturalis
GACATACCTGTAGAAGCCCTTGTTATTTTTAGCATCCTTTGACAAGGGCAGATGGTGCCGCACCTGGTCTTCCCACATGTCCAGGTAGCATCCCTGTACTCTTCCCAGGTTACCTGTCCCTGCTTCCACTGCCTGTGAATTTATTTTTTGCCCTTTAGTTTCACCAGCAGGTCTTGACTCAGCCATTCCATTCTCTTGCCTTTCTTGCCTGATTTCTTGCACCTGGGGATCAAGAGTTGTCTTGTCACTGAGGACCTATGGGGTCCTGTTGACTAATTCCTTGAACAGCTGTAAGTTTGCTTTCCTAAAATTCAGGGTCCTGACTTTACTCTTTGCCTGATTCATATCCCTCAGGACTGTGAACTCCACCACTGCATGGTCTCCACAGCTCACGCTGCCTCCAATCTTGATGCTGCTGATGAACTCACTTGCATTGGTGACCAACTGGTCCAGTATTGCATCCCCTCT
>NW_010131172.1:0-46686 GCF_000699245.1 Pterocles gutturalis
AACTTAAATTGAGATGCACCTTCCATCTCCTGTCACCTAGAGAAACCTGAACTATAAATATATTTAAAAACAACTTAATTTTTTATTAAAAGTTTAATTTTAATGCTCAATATAAAATACTTCATAAATAAAAAGATAAAGTTCCTCAGCAAACAGTGGTACTCACAGTCCTGGGTGCCCTGCAGCCTCCCTCCACATGCCAGGCCCCCTCAGCCCCTCCAGTTTGCCCCCACACACACACGCTGGTAGCCGCTCCGCAGCTCCTCCCTAGGGCTAACTCCCTGCGAGGCACACCTGCCAGCACCCAGGCCTAACAGAAGAGGGAACCTTTAGGTTTGAACTGCAGCCATCCTTCAGCAGGGTGGTGAGTTCAGGCCTTTTACCTCTCCCCAGCCATTGCCTGCCATGTCATTTTAGCTAACCTCTGTAAAATTACATCCCTGTCACCAAATTGGGTTGATAGCGCTCAATGAATTAACAAGGAAATATCAGTAGGAGACTAAATGACAGAAAACAATCAAAAATTCATAAAAGCACTACCCCTCCAAGAGTTCAATGCATGAATGCCTCCTGTGTAGCTGCGAGCTGGGGACAGCTGTTGGCTCCCAGCAGGACATTACTAACAGATGGGACAATTACCGATTGTAAGGTCTTGCTGACAGAGGTTTTGCTTTATTTCTTTTTTTTTCTTTCAGTATTAGAACATAGCATTCGATTCACATTAGACTGGCTTTTTTACAGACAAATTAGCTGCACAGCAGATAAAAGAAAGAGAAAGATATTTGGTTCACAGAGACAAACTACAATGTTTAATTCTGATGTTTTTTCTGTGGGCTGGAGATATGCTTCTGTGACTCACAGATTTGATTACATCATGTCCATCCGTGGAGTATATTCCAGGTGTAATTTTTTTTTTTGGGGGAGGGGGGATGGGAAGCATTATTAGCAAAATTCTTAGCCTGTTTTCCAGATTATTTTCTTTACAAGACGCTGGTGAAACACTACAAGCCCTGCTCAGTATAAGTGCTTTTGTTCTAATGACAGTAATCATGCAGAAATCTCCAATGTCTTACCAGAATTGGAGCATCCCCTCTAGCAAAATGCTGATTACAGATTCATGTGCACAAGAGCTGAACACTGGAAATATTAACCAGGCAGTTACAGATGTCAAAAACACTTAATTCAGAGAGCTGATATAGGTACTTACACAGGACCTCATGATGAGAATGTATGACAGTCAAGGGGGTTTGGATAGCTTTCTTTTGGTATGGGACAAATTCATGTTCACTCAAATATCACAAGGTAATTTCTGGCTAGGCAGGGGAACCAGTAAATTTAATTATTATCACTGACTGTCAAATTTAATTAAGATTGAAGAGAGCAAAGTATGTAACTGTATACTAACTTTTTCTTACAGTACTTCTTTTGTAATATGTATTTCTGTAATCCTATTAACCTAAGCCTGCAAAATATTTTTAAATACATACAGAAGAAAATACAACGCAGAAGAAAACCTGCAAAAATCTGGTCTTCCAGGAAAGTCATCCTGTTTTGAATAAAAATCAGAATCCAGCAAAAATAAGCCTATCATAACATCCAAGACCAAGTGGATCATAGTCATCAGAAACGTAAGTAAATTCCAAGTGTGGAAAACATAGTAAAAAATTGCCTACTGTGTGGCAATGTGAATCTTACAGTTAAAACTATCACATAAGAATTAAAACGCTCAAGAAAGCTACCACCACAAAGCTTAAATATAAAATCCCAGTCTAAACAAATTTTAGCTGTGGATGTATTCCTGAATCTAAGTCTTATGATTAAAATGTTAAGAGATCATTAAGTGCAGTGTGATGCTCTGGTGATTTGCTACGCACATTATACTGACCATCCATAGGCATGTATTTGGCACATATAATTCATGGCCTCTATTGAACAAGATGATGACAGTAACCTAGCTAGGAGGAAAAAAGATCATTCAGACAAATGGGGCAATTACACGGTAACTTCACACAATCAAAACTAATAGGAATAAAAGATGTAGTTACAGATTTTCCACTACCCTTCTCCTTAAATCAGCATGATCAGTTATTCCCAGTAAATATGCCTGAGCAGGTCTCAACTCATTATATTTCACAGTCTGCTCTGCTTAGTTTTTCGCTGATGAAGTTATTAGGAGTGGGTGAAGGGATCCAGGACATAGCAAAAGGGATTTATTCTTCTTGGCACACTGCTTGCCAGTCTGAAATGCTGGATTTAGCTGTCTGACTCAGGGCAATTATGAAGTACTCTTTCCAGTTCAGCTGTTGCCTCCCACATTTCATCACCCCAAGATTCAAAGACAAGATGACTGACAGGGTACAATAACTTGCAAAAAAGTTTACTAGGATTGTTAAAGTGGGAAAGGAAAATCTCTTATGGTCAACCAAGTGGAAATCTGAGTCACCACTTAACTCAATGGCATTAGAAGCCACCTTTACTTAACTTGGAAACTCCATGAGGTGTTACCGAGAGGTGTACAAAATGTCCTACTATGCCTTAATCCTTCCTTCTCTTTTCTAGTCTGTTAAAAGGCTTTGTCTCAAAATACCCTTAAGTGCTACTGCATCAAACAAAAACAAAATAAAAAAGACTATTGACCTTGAAGGGTAGCCCTTTAAATGAACTGTTATTACCACATTGTTGCTACTTGAAACGTTTACATCTATTATGCTTACAGATTATGTCTGTCTCCAAGTATATTAAACCTACAAATGTATAATTTTGTAATATTTTTATTTTGAAATAAAAAAGCATGTAAGTAAATATTTTTATTTCCTAACAATCTGCTAGTTGCAGAGTATCAGACCAGTTCTACATACATATCCCTAAGGACCATAAGGCATATACTTTTCTCAAAACTTTTTAGTTATACTGATGAACAGCATCTTGCCAAGTCCTATCTTCTCCTTACAAACTGTGCCAACACTCCATTTTGGAGGTAAAATTCACAAAGGATAAAGGCTTTACTTCAAGACAGAGACAAGGTAAAACTACTGCCCAAATTGGCAATGAAGTAACTTCTGAAAATTCATCCTTAGTCTCCTGCACGTTTATTCCAACAAAACCCAGCTATGTACAAATTTGCTCTGATAACAGATTAAAACAAATAGCCTCCAAATAGTAAGCAGGATTTTGCAGGGGGGGAAAAAAAAAAAAACAAAACAAAACAAAACAGAAAACGTAGCCAAACAAAATGTTGAAGGATTTTGAAAAGGATGTTAAAAAAAGCACTCACCAACTATTTTTACTAATCTTGCAACAGCAAAACTGGTAATACTGTAAAATGGGAGAAAACAGATTGCATATGGAAAACTTGTTTTTCTATGCACTATGGAGACCTGCCAATCCTCTCCTTTCCCAGCCAACCATAAATTTTGGCCATCAGTCTAAATTCTTCCTACAAATTCCTGGCACTGGTACATAAATGCTGAATTTTCCAAGATGGTTATATGCATTTAAAAATTAAATTCAGCTTTCTAAAATTTACCAGTAATCCACTCTGCCCCCACAGCAACTCAACCTGATGTAATTTATCTCATCTTTTAAATCAGGCTTATCATCAGCATATCTAAGCATACTTCTTACTCCAGTTACTGCTGAAAATGCATAGATGCATTTTGTGTTTTAACTTTGTTCAGGAGTTTAACATTTGACATTGCTCTACAAAAGAGCCTGAATCAGTCATCAAAGAAAGAAAATTACAATCTCATGAAAGTATGTAGTATACATATATCAGTAGGAAGATTTTTTTGCAGTGTTGAGTAGTTGTTTGTTACGCAGAGGAGTAATAAAATAAGGACAGCAAAACCCAACAACGCAAGTTGAAGCCAACCTGGTAACTACTAGGCTCAAACAGGCAGGATTCAATTTTTCTGAGTTCCAAGAGGAGACAGATTCAGACAACGACGTGTATTTTGTACAGAAAAACATTACAAATCACTAAGTTGATATTGATATAGGGAGATACAAAAAGCAAAAGAGAAGGCTTCATCCGGAAAAAAAATTAGAAGAAAATATTTTGCAAGTAGTTCCTCAGGCAAGAACACGCTATTTGAACCAATAAATTGAAACCAGGCAGCCTATTTTGTTGAATGTTGATACAAAGTCATTTGTCACCAACAGTAATGACAGATTGCAGGAATCTATGGCTCCTATTAATGATTAGCTCCATGGAAAAATTAACAACTGTCACAGACAAACAGCAAAAGAATGTTTTCAAAACAAGCTATCTTTAAAAAAAGGGTAATATTTTTCTGGATAATCACTGTACAGCCAAATGGAATATTCATCATCTTTCAGTAGATTGCTAAGACATACTCCTGCTCAATTCACAGCAGTACTGTTAATATGTTTTCTACTATGAGGCAAGGGGTGTGATTTGTTTCCATTACCTTCCCTTCTCTATTATTCACAACAGATTCAGTACTGGTGGGGAAGATAATTCAGGAAGCCATGCAGAGCAGCATATGACATAACACAAGACTTCCAAAAACAAAATCTGTGAGTTCCAACCTTGATTATGACAATTACTGAAATAACTTTGATAATTTCAACCTACACATTTTCTAACTGATACTTCAGAAAGACAAAAGATTATAATAACAGATGTATGCCAAAGTAAAGAATGATATAATTTTGAAACTGTCCTTACATACATGCATCAGACAATCTAGGAGCTGAAGACTTCCCAAAGCATAGTTCCAATCCAAACTACATTAAACAAGCTTCTCTGCTGTATTTTAACCCTGAGACTCCTGAATCAGCACAAATGACAATACAGTTCATCTACTCGGGCACTAAACACAGCTAGTCAGCTACTGTATCAGCGGTCTGCTCACCTTGTGTGTTTTGCTGTATGTGTACAGATACGCCAATCTGTAGAGGCTCTTGTAGTGCTGGGGGAAGCGGCTGAGACACAAGCAGAAGGCGGCAATACACTGCTCTGTCAGGAACTTCCGCTGTTCCTCAAGGTCTGCTGGAAGACCATGTGGAAATTCAGGTGCATCTCCACAAGGTTCAGCTTTCTTTTTGCAGTCCCACTGTGAGGGTGGGGGGACTGCAGCTTTGCTGGGATTGCCAGCAGCAGTCTGAGGATCCACCGTAATTTTTTGGCCAGTGGGCTCAGCAGGATGGTAAGATTCTGAGCTCTCCAGCAGCTCTTCTGACTTTCCTGCAACTGGAACATTAAAAGAAGACAAAAGTGACAATGAAAATTTAAAAATGGCAAATGAAATATAGAAAATGACAAAAATTAAATGCAACAAATGGTAATCCTTTTAATCATTAAAGCATAGACAGAATTATGGAGTGATTTCTGGAAAAACTATGGCTGTTCCTGATGTTTAATGAATAAGCAATCTTAAGCACATTAACAAACAGAGCCACGTTGTCTTTACTTGGGTTTTTCCCTGAGCAATAGTAAGAATTCAGCACACCTTACACAATGGAGGATTTTATATACTGTTGGAAGATGGGGGAGGAGAAACAACAACCAAATAAAAGTGTAAATTCAGTAAAATTCTATTGCAAAGAAAGGAAGAAGGAACAGAAAACTAAAGCCATCCAGACAAGTGAAGTGTATTCTTAACAATCTACCAAGAAGGACACAATTCAAGAACACTGTTTAGTTTTGGACAGAATGATGAGCAGCAGCTAACCTGGCCTTCTGGATAATGTAGAACCCACAGTTCCATCCAAATATTTTTGCAATTAACTTGGTAACTCATAGTTCAATTGACCCATCTTTTCTTGAAGGATACCAAATCTTACTTCAGAAAACATCCACGACAGTGGGAGCTTCCACATTTCCTGTTAGCTAATCATTATTGCTGAAAACATGCATGCTACATGCAGATTTATTTTTTGAATTTTGATTTTCAGTCATGGAAGTTTACCATGTCTGTCTGCACTAGGATCCCTTATAATTTTAGTCTCCAGATAGCTTTATGGAAAAATACAACATTTGTTCTAGTAAATGTCAGTAATGCAGTCAACACCATTTTTCTGACAGACAACTGATGACAATAACACAACTCATGGCAAGCCTGAAAAAGAGCAATGTTTTTAGTACAGTACCCAAAAGATTACTGGATTTAGTGATTATGGAAGTACTATTTTACAAAACTAAGAACTGGCATTTATTTCACCATATTGATGCAAACATCGCCACAGACTTCCCTAGCTTAGGCAAGACTGAGCTAAAATATTCTTAAAAACAAGAAACCAAGCTAATCCAAGTCTGTGACCAAAAAGACGATAGGCTGGCAGTTGTTCCTAGTGAATCAGTGAAGTGAATCACGGCTATCCACATAACACAGTTTCTGGGTCCATGAAACTGGAAAAGACTGAAGTATAGTGTGAACTGGCAAAAAAGACTTAACGTCCCACAAAGGGCCACAACCCGGAAAGGTGGGCAAAATTTATCCACTGGTCTCGTTTGTATTTCCCTACTGAAGTTCTATCTACTGCCACATCCAACTGTACAAACATCAGACAAAAGGAAGTTCCAGCTAATGGATTTTGTAACAATTTTTCCAGTGGAATACAGAACACTTAATACTATTATATATGGAAAAATTTGGTAGAGAGCAAGTCCACTTCTCCACTGAAATAAAGTATCCAATGGAATAAAACATCTAATTCCACTACTTGTGCTCTTCTACGTACTAAATATCAAGCTGCTACTGGGCTAGAAAAAAAAGGGCATCTACACCTGGGGAAAAAATGCTTTGTTTTAGATTTACTCCTTAAGTTATGAAGAAAGAGTAAATAATAACTTAAAAGAAGGCAAAGTGGCTAGTCAAAGGGCCACCAGACAGCAGTTTATCATTATTGTTTTCTTTGTAATGTTTAACAGGTAGTATTAATTGGGATGATGGCCACATAAGCAAAGCACAGCTCCAATTTTAAGCTACACACATACATGCAGCAACAATGCCTAGTTAAAATTCTGAGTCGCAGTGCAGCATATTTCAGTGCTCCTGCATGCCAGAAAAAGCATTTTAATGAGACTATACCAGCTGACATTATCTATTAAATCGGACATACTCTTTTCCTCTGTAGATCCCAGGGTCTCTTTGCTGGCCAGCAGCGTATCAGCACAGGTAGCAGAAATCCTCTTTTCTGTGTAAGTCTTCCTCAGGCTGTCTTGAGAACTGGCAGGCTCATTAAACATGTCCTGTGTGGAACTGGAGTCAGACAGCACCGCTGCAGTGCTATCCTGACTCCTCTCTGCAAAAAAGATAAAGAGGGAATGTACCATTTCATACTCATCAACCTGTTACTTGCATATTGGTAGCAGCAACATACAACCGCAGCTACTCTGCACACCTCTTAGAAATGCAATACAGGAACCTTTACAACCACCAATTCTGTTGTCCAAAAGGTATTTACTTTCTTTTAAGTTGTCTACTTCAACTTATCATTTTCACCTAACCTCTTTGTGCTAAGAAATTATTAAAACCTCAGTCTTCTTTCACTAGGTATTCTTTAACACTAACGTAATAGAGAGCTCCCTGCCCCACCACATTTCTTCCTAGAATATAATCCTGGAATTTGATTCAAAAGCAATAATGCTCAACTTTCAAAAGCAGTTAGGCTGAGGACGCAATATTTCAGCTAGTATGGTCCTATAAAATTTCCTGGGTTTACTGTGCCACTTCCCTTGAAAAGCACCCAGTACAATTCTGAGTCTGACACAAGCAAAGCTCAATTGATAAGAGAAAACCATGAACAACAACACTGGTAAAAATTACTCTTGAAGGGCAGAAAAATCAGTACCATTAGAAAGCAAAGACTTACAGGAGTGATCACTGATGCCATCTATCCTGCAGGTGTTAGAAGCTGTTCATCAAATGTTCTGAAAGGCGATTTGATACGGCAAATAAACAATCACTCAAAGAACTAGGTCTAAGATAGACAGGAAAGCTCTTAGACTTCAAGGCAGCAGAGAGAAGGAGAAGTGACTTTGCCTTGACAGAGTGGAGTAGTGCACGTTGGCTGCTGACTCCATTACAGTCACAACTAAATGGTTAATCTGCTGATAGCCATTACAGCACAGGAAAAGTTGTACAGGATCATGACTTTATCATGGGGCATAAAATTCACACCTCAGAACAAACAGGCAAGTGAAAAGCTTCCACTTTCAGGTCTGAAATCTGCTTGATAAAACCCACGTTCTTCTACACCAGGGGTTATCAGAGGCAACCCTGCATGACTAGCAAGTGCAGCTTAGTATCTCCAACAGAAAGAAGCATGCATATTCCCACTGAGGTGGGAAATCAGCATTTTTCTGTAATATTGTGCCAACATAATTCAGTGTCCAAATCAAAATTCCCATACAGGCAGTTCTGTAAATCTGTAGCCCAAAAGATTAATTTCCAGTTTCTGCTTAAGATACAGGAGTAGCTTAACCAAGAGGTGTGTCAGATCCATTGTCTAGGTAGTTCCACTGCATTCTTACTCATTAATTTTCTTGATAAGATCAAGAAAAAAAATTAAAAGAGCAAAAGCCCTTGCTTTGAGATGAGCCGATAATTCAATTAGATTTCTTCTGTTCCATCAGAATTGCACTTGTTCAGGAGAAAGCTAAGGGCCTCCTATGAACTTCTTTTATCAAGATAAATCCCTCTGCAGACCTTCAGCTTGCAGATCAGGTTCTGCTTATTAGGATTCCAACAAATTTAAAACAAATTTGATGCACTTCATGGGTTTTTCGCTACCACACAAAGAAAACCTTCCCGTTCAGTGAACAGATCTTAATAAAACTGTATCTTAAAAGAATGGAGAAACAGTATTTGCTTCCTAATTGGAAGTTATAGAGTTGGTTAATGATGACAAGTTTTATACAGAAAAAGAACTGGAAGAGAAGGATTCTGAAGAGAGGTCAGTCAAGCTTTAAATGACTCATTTATAAAGCTTTAATAACCTTCTGTGCTACAAATGGATACCACTGAACTCCCAGTTGGCATCAGGAAAAACATTTACAGTAGCTCCCTCAATATTTCTTTTTAAAGGAAGTTTCTGCATCTGTGGCAAAGAGGCTGGATTACTCATCTAGGGAAGAAAAAAAATTGCAAATTCAAAATGTTGCCATAAGCCTAGAGGTCAGTTCTGATGCGTGGGTTATGACAGATGAAGCATTAGAATTAAATCAAGAACTGCCAGACCTATATGCGAGAGTGATAGCACATCACTAGGAAATTACACTAACTTCTCCACATGCAAAAACAGACAGTGATTTAGCATGTTAAATTTCAAATGTATGCACGACAGGGAAGCTTTTCCCTGTGGGGAACAAATGTAAACACCTCCTTACAATTAGCTAGCTATTTTGATTTGAAATTTCCACTAAAATGAGAGTTGGTCTAGGTACGTATGTTCATTCTCCTTTTCTTTCAATACACTAACAATACAAAAAAATAATCTTAATGACATTTACATTGGGCTCCTTTATCACTGAAAAACGGAGGAAGACTACTAATGAGACAACTTCCTATTATTTCAGATATTTCTTGAATGCAGTAGATGCTTTCAAACTAAGTGGGCCTAATGAAAAACACTAGAGTATTTTAGAAATTAGCAGCAGCCACCAGTCATTTGTACTCTGAAGTCACAGAGGATGGGTAAAGTTCCAGGGAATGGAAAACAAAGTGTAGTACCTATCTTTACAAAGGATAAAAGGTCAAAGCTATTAGCCTGCTGGTCTTCATTTTCCACAGAATTATTTGAGCATAAATAAATAAAACCATCTTTAAGCACCTAAAAGATAACAAGATCAGTAGTAGAAAGTGTGTGTTCACATGTGCTTGGAAAGAATTAGTGATTCTCAAACCAGAAATGGCCAAAATATCACGCTTTCATAAAAGCAATTCAGCAAACTATCACACTTGAATGTTTAATCAGTAACTTCACAGAAAAAAAATATGTAAGAGTCTTCCTGTTCTACTGAGCAGTAATGAAAATTAAGCTTAATTATGGTGTCTGTATTTGGGACCCACATTTTAAAAAATACACTAGAATGAATTCAGAGGAGAGCAGAAAAAAATGACGAGACATTAATGAGATGCCATATAAGAAAAACATCACGAGAATTGGGCTTATTTATCTTCAAAAAGATAAGGGAGAATTTTCAAATGCATACAATTAACCAAAATAAAAACACAGTAATTGCTCTTCATATTCACTAAGTACAGAGCAAGAGGCAACAGGTTTTAACTGCAGCAAGAAAATGGCTTTTTCTTCCCCTAATCTCTAGCTTAACTGTTACATACAGTTAAAAAAATTGCATAGAGAACCTATGGAATTGGTGGAGGTTTTCAAGGACAGGTAGACAAACAGCTATCATTTGTTAGGTTACCAAAGATGTACCTTAATACAATTTAAAACCTCAGTCAGTACTTTAATGCTGCAGTATGCAATGCACAAATGGCAATTGTACCAAATCATATCCTAACTGCTTTAAAAAAAAAAATCTACATATTTTTCATACACGAAAGTACTGTGCTCTTAGCCTAACTCACAAATCTATCTTATATATATACTAGACAGACACACAGCATATATTTTTACATTCATTGTGTAATAAAGCTTTTCCTTCATCTGATAAGAGTTGACTGTAGTTGAGA
The DNA here is from genome assembly GCF_000699245.1 of Pterocles gutturalis. Classification (NCBI taxonomy): domain Eukaryota; kingdom Metazoa; phylum Chordata; class Aves; order Pterocliformes; family Pteroclidae; genus Pterocles; species Pterocles gutturalis. The sequence goes on from NW_010131172.1 coordinate 10,665, forward strand.
GTTAGTAGCATCATTCAGCCTATATGCCAAAGACCACTGCAATCTGTGATACATGAAAATGAATTCCAAATTCCCAACTGCTCTTGATACCTGTCCTTTTGAAAGGTGCAAATCCAAGGAGAACATCAGTGCTTTTTAATAATTTCTGCTATAATTAAAGACAATTTAACGCAACTCGGTGTAATTTAAGAGTTAAAAAATTACTGGTTTTAATAACTTGTTTACCTAAGGTATTTTCTTAGTTCTCCCACCTGGCAATAGCAATAAGATAAGCTTTTCCAAAAAGCTAAAATGATCCCTCAGTTATAAGCAAATTATAAAACCAGGACTAAATATTCTTTTGAGGTCCCTTCCTGTAAAGTTTCCCATTATTTCAAAAGCTAAGATAAAAGCACAACTGGGTATTAACGTCCCCAAATTATTATCTGTAGCGGAAATGAAGGGAATAGGGGAAAAAGGTCTACTAACTGTGCAAAACTAACTGCAGCAAAATTCCTATTAAAAATACATCCTCATACCAGATTCTTTCTTTGATATTATCGGTTTGTTTCATTACTTTGTTGCATCAAACAACCTGACAAACTGAAATCTCTATTTGATATAAAGTTAAGTATTTCATATTTATTTCTGAAGATTAAGGAAATGGTACTTGAGAGAAAAATCAGGTTGGTTTTTTTTAGACTCATTCCTCACATGTATACAACTTGTGATATTTCAGTGATTTCTGTGTCAGACTATATCACCTACTCTGTCAACAGATGAAAAAGAGCAGCTCTGGACAAAGATGTGAAAAGGTCAAAAGGAAGAATCTTGTTAACTTTCCAAGAGATTAGTAAAAAAAAAAAGTTACTGGAAAGATGTCATTGGGAAAAAAGAACTTGTATGTTCATCTGTACTGCTGAGAGCTTTATTGTATCACAGTGAGATCCTACCACTCACTTGGATAACTAAGTAGCTAACATTACTGAAACACATCCTTAGATGTTTTAAATATTACAAAAATATCTGTAGCCCAGTTCACTTAATTCTGTGTTTAAGAGCATTTTAAGATTACTCTTATCCTGAATGAAATAGTTTTACTGGGTTGACTTCCATGCATTCCTACTCCATGCTATTCCTCCGTACGAGAAGCCTTTGTCACTCTGCTCCATTAGCATTCAGGCACAACACCTACATGCCCAACAGTAAAAAGTTGTGTTACAGTTTGGGGAATCTAAATAAATATTTCATTTTAAAATGCCACAGAAAAAAAACAACAAAGGCTCAATACTTTACTAGCCATTACCCCATGCCAGAATTCTCCCATACACACCATAAGCCCTGGGGACCATATGCCATAAGCCTCATTACCTGTGTCTGCTCACAGGGCTGAAGGAGAGACGAGAAGAGACAGTGATGTGTTAAAGTGTAAGTGACCTGAACTAGCAGACATACAATCCTAATGACAGAGTTCCTAGTGCTAAGTATGCTGACCAGGTAACATCTGCTCAGGGTACAAGCTTACATAATTTATTCTCAGGGGAGCTGAAGTACAGCTTCGCAGCGCCAATATGAATGAGGTATTCTGCCTTTGTCAATTCATTGCTATGCAGCTCAGTAACAGTGATGTCTGCCCTCCATCCCTTGAAACTTTTTGGAAACTAAAAGGAGGAGCGAGAAGACCTCTGAAACACCTGCATATGGGGGTAGGTAGCAGGCTCAGAAAGCCAGTAAGGAATAACTCACTGCTTCCAAATAATATCTTTTTCTGTCTTAAATACCTGAAGGAAAACGTATGCCCAGTTATTGCAAGAAGGTATCTGAGATGTGATAAATCATCAGCTGCAAGTAAAAAATCAGAAACAAGTGGCACAGAAAGCTTTGCTGAAGAGCTACACACATATGCTAACTCAATTCAGAGTAAAGAAAAATCTAACTAACTATATATTATTAAAAAAATAATCTTGCCTCACACAATCAAGGCAGGTTGTTCACAGGCTGTGGCTGTACAGACTCTCTCTTTTTCCTGCCTGCCTGGCACCATATCTCCCCTCTTCTCTTTAGTTGTATGTATGAGCATTTTTATTTTATTGGTCTGTAGTCGGAAACATGACGTATCACACAATCCTCATTCTTGAAACAGATTCCATCCATAACGGAAGACAACATTCAGCTCTGTATCAAAAGGCACTTGCGCATCCTTAAAAGCAAGAGAACTGCAGAGATTTGCATGGGAGCAGGTTAATTTCTGGAGGACAGCAAGTCCTCATAATGTATAAAGGGAGTTCTCTTATAGCATGAGTCAAAGATGAGAGTCTATGTTTTGTCCAGCTGCACTGACCACTGTGTTTGGTAACTTGCAGTCCTGTATTGCTGTTGTTCTGTCTTCAAGCACAGAGCAACAGAGCATCTCATCAATGTTCCATTTACTTAGTCAAATCCTTTTTACATAATCTCACACTACATGTCAGTGTGGTACTTTTACTAATCAGAGAGAGGTTAAATTCGGGAAAGGTAAAAATGGAGCACACTGCAGTGAACTGGATCTGATTCATTATGCACGTAGTCCAGTACACAGTCCTAATGAGCATCCAGCACCATGTGCCAGAGAAGGATACATACGCAGACTGAAAGATTTCATTTTTAACTGCTGGAGAAAGAGATGTTTGAAGGGTAAGATTTTAATGTTCCAAAATGCAATGTGGATGTTCTTTTCACACACAGAAATATCCACTCCATCTTAGAAGCTCATTTAGTTTGGCATGAGTGACAACCTGGTGCAAAAAGTTTCTCAGAGATCACCTTTGTCTCATCAGGATGTTGAGAACCCCCGTTTGCAAAAAGCTGTGCCTCTTCATAACATTTGCAGAATTACAGACCAACAAACTATGGAGTGAGACTTCTCCCACAGCACGAAGCAAGTAGCCTTTCCCAGTGAGTTTATCATGCAGGTTTTGCCAATTATTAAAAGCAAGCCGTGACAGGTAAAAGCAGGAAGAGGATGCCTGGGGAACAGAGATTTGTATAAAGGTTAGAGGTAGCACGGGCAATATTGGTTACAAAAGCAATCAGGCAAAGACAAACACAAAAAAGGACAATCACATCTAACTACACACAACACACTACATGACATGGATGACGACTTAAGCAATAATACATGTAACACTGCAACAGCAGTGAGTACTGAATATATCATCTGCATACCACCACAGTAATACGGAATTGAATATCAACACAACAAAGGCAAGTTACAGCAAAAAAGACTTCACAACGATCTCCCAGACCACTTTTTGGGAAACTGATTTCTCATTCAGATTTTTTTTTACTTTAATACTTCTATTGCTTTCTGAACTAACTTCAATGCTTAGCACAAAATTTAGGTAAATTTAAATTGCTTGATGTCTGTCCTGCGATTGGTCTCCAATGACTACACACACCCAGGCTGTACAAAGAACAATGAGCATGTCTGTTTTGGTATATAAAACATTGGCCACTTCTCTGTATAAATATGGTGACATCCCAGGCAATGATAGTCTTGGTCCCTGCTGAGTTCCTGTTTTTTCTTGTTTCCTACGTTGCTCTTGGAAAATAAAATCTAAAAACCTCAGGCTCCTACTATCAAATGCAGGTTTTCATTTTGGAGGGTTATAAAACAGCAACAGGCAGGCGTGATGACAGGAAAGACAGGATTAACAGAAGGAAGAAAAAGATGTTGCTGAACGGAAGGACAAGAAAAGAGAAAGGAAGCTGCCTATTTTGCACACATGACAGCAGCTAGTCAGCCAGCAAATAACAGCTGCCACTCAGCAACACTTCTGTCTCCTTGAAGGAGATACATGCTAGCAGCTGCCATGAGGAAAAAGAAGTTTAGTTACTTTACGAGCTGTATTTACTGGTTCCTTTCTCCCATTTCCATTAAAGATATCACTTAAAACTATATCACCAGCATTCACTGGGTATAAAGCCTTTCAATGCCCTCAACTTTAACAGTGAGTTCTGCATATCCTGGTCTTCTTTTTCCAAGAGCAAAACGTGCTGGAGAGCTACAGAACTATAATGACACATTTAAATGAAACGTATCTGAAATAGGTAAAGTTCTGAGGGCAGAGTTATCTACAGATGAATGCTTGAAGATGAGAGTACCAATATTTTCAATAAAAGATGTCTGGCTGTACAGTAATTATCTTCTGCTTGTAATGAGATAATTTGCTGCACTAGAAGGCACATTGTTGGATATCTTGTCTAAAAAAATAAAAAATAAAAGAAACAAACCAAAACCCCCACAAACAACATAAAATTAATAGAAAAGATAGGGCTCAGAAGGAACAGCAGGAGTTCCTCTTTTTCGATCAGGATAAACTATATCTCCAACATTCCTGGCAGATGGCTGTATCGCCACTTTTTAAAGACTTCAGTGCTGAAGTCTCGCAGTGTTACACGATCCCCAGGAACATATTATAACGTTTCACCTTTTTCTTGCTGAACAGTATTTCCCAATACTAGTCTAACACTATTTTCTAATGTCCAGATTGAAAATGTAATTTAAGTCTAATACCAACTGCTCCATCTCCCATGGACATGGAAATCCTGGGGTTTTGCCTCTGACTCTTTGTACCGCCTTTGACGCTATTTAGGTTACGCTGCTGTCATGTCTCCCCTTAGTCTTCTCATCCCTAGACGAACCATCCCAATTCCTTCAAAAAACTATTTTATTGGAGTGTAGCACCCAAAAATGGTCAAAAGAGGTCTCACAGGTCAGCAATGACAGGGATCCTAACTAGCATGTTTGCTTGTGGTAATACATGAAGAGAACTTTGCAGGTAAGACTCTGTATAATGCTCTTATTTTGTTTTGTCATACATGATCAACAACATTGACACAAGAATAAATAAGAGTATTGTCAGGCCTCAGAAGGAATAAGTATCTAGGCTGAATTCAGGCCAAAGCATTCTGTGAGCAACAAAATAGACAGTTTTGTTTGCTTCAGAATGGTAAAAAAAATTTAGTCAAATGAAGTATTTTCTTGCTATTTTTAGGAATAGTACAAAGGAAATGCAGGCACCAGTTTTCCTCAGTGATGTGACTGTGTGTAAGATGTCAAGAGCATTTTACTTCAAAAGTATATATTTTAATACAAGTAAAATGCAAATGCATGCAAAGGAGCAGAGTATATGTAATGATATAAAATTGGAAGACTTCTGAGCATTGCTCAGCCTGTTAGCTCCTTCCATCTGTAACAGCCCCAAGGCAAACATTTTCGTTTTGTGGGGCTCTTCAATATGCTGTATCCAGAGTTTAGTTGTGCCAGCAACTTACAAAACACGATGAATGATGCAGTAACTTTGCAATTCTACTTGTCATGGTTACACACAGCCTCCCTAAAGATCACCCTAACTCCATGCCTTTTAGCGGCTGACGTTTTGAATTACTTTGACAGCAGCAAAGCTTAGTCCTAGCTAGGCTAAGCGAGCAGACCCAAGAACTGCTACTTCAGCCCTGGCAGAGGAAGACATTCCCTAGCTTGCACCTTCAGGCTTTGCTAAGCAGCCAGCTTTGCTCCCATGGGGCAATTAGCATGCCACAGTCCATGATATCTTACTTTGAGTGAAAGTACTAATGACACATTTTGGAATATTTATCCAACTTATGTATCTCCTGGGAACACTTCAACAGTCTTCAGAACCTAAGCAGAGGTAGTCTTAGGCAGAACTGCTTCTCACAGGGAATATTACTTCGGAGATATTTAAATATGTGATTCCTTCTGTGTCTGCTGTGTCAAAAGATATCAAAAGGCCAACATAAGAGCCTGCTCACTATGTAACCCATTCACACTAACACACTACATACGATACCAAACACTCCAATGAATTACTCTTGATTGAAAAGTAAGCATGAGTAAAATGAACATTTCTCTATTTAATTTCGTGAAGGAGATGAAGGATATTCTGTCAGTTTCACCAAGAATCATTTGCTGGGGAAAAGGAATAAATTCACCTTGCAGTTTCCAGACATAGGAACATTTGTTAGAAAATTGTGTCAAAGTTATTTACAAATTACCAGGAAGTGTCAATAGAATAGCAAGCAGCCCACCCTCCAGAAATAAACTCACAGCAAGCAAAGTATTTCTGTGGGGCCTGACACATTGTACCAACACTAAGCTATACACTGGAGATATTTCACTCCTTCTTCAGTGCTGATACTCATAGATCCATATGGATAAACAAATGGCCAGAAGAGTAGAATCAGAATAAAATTCCCAGCCAAATAATGTCAGGTTAAACTGTAACTTGATTTCTACTATGTATGTATATTGCAAAATCTTCAGTAACACTGTGATACCACCCTACCTTCTGCATTTATCAGCCAATTATTTATTATATCACCTTACATTCTATAGAGATGAGCTGCTAACCAGTCATTGTAAATGATAAAGAAAAATTAAAAGATGAAGTCTACTGGACTGTCATGCAAATCAATTCGTGCTGATACACAATATATTCAAAATAGTTGCCACCTGCCTCCCTCATTCAAAAAAAGAATAATACTGTTTTGTTTTGCATTTTTACAATTTGGCTTGTTTCAGGCACTGTTCAAATTTTCACCTGGTCATTTCACACAGGCACTGAAACAGCATCCAGTCTTCTAAAGACTGAAACAACATCTTTCCTACTAAGTTCAGAGAGACAATTAGCTCTGGCGAAAAAATAATTTAAAAAAAAAATCACTGAAAATCCAGTCAGCTACATACTCCTCCTATCAACATTCGTATTTTGACTAAGTGACAGGTGTCAATGGTGGCAGGTGACAACTTTGAATTTAATATTTAAAGCTCTGACTGTACATCGATTCTATTTAAAGCACTGAATTTAGAAAGGTAATGAGCTTCAATATTGCCCGTGATACCACAGACCCATCACCCTCCTTGAAATGAGCAGTTTGATCATTCCTGGTCAAACCCCCCATGATTAGAGCACCTCCTGTGCTGCCAGTATTGAGAACAGGGACTGTACCGTCCGGCGTTGCCTGCTGACGGGGTTTTTTACATTTGACGTAATCGTGGTCAACTGGAGTGGCTGTGTAAGGTGGGGATGTCAGACCTGGACCGGAGGATGAGGGGAGGGAAGTCCCAGGGCCTGGCACTGTTCCCTCTGAAGAGTGAGAGTCTTCATCAATCATGCAAGCTTTTTCCCTGTGAGGGAAAAAAAAAAAAAAGGTGTAACATACTAGGGACATATAAAAAGAACAAAAGGAGACTACATATTCTTATGACATTTCCAATACAGTAGTCAAATCTTTCTAACAAATTCTAAATTATGGATTTTTAATACAGGTTCTATTCCTCCCTTGTCGCTGGCCATCAGTAAAACATTTTTGTTATTTTGTAGTTAATCAGACAAATTAACAAATTATGAGGACTAAAATCTCTTATTCTTTAAAATGAAGGCCATTTGCTACAGCATTTTTTAATAGTTGATAAAAAAATAATTTTATTAATAAATAAAAACAGTGCCTTCAAAATGGATCACAAGATCAGAATTGTTCTATTTTTGTCCCTTTCTGTCTACACTGGGCAAATTATTGAGAAGATCTCAGAGTATACCTGATACCTGAAAAGTGCGAACATTAGAATTAACTCTAATCACTTTGTTTGGTTTATATTTCATTCAGCTTCATTTTAACAGTTTATTTTGCACTAGTTTATAAGTATGCTTTCAGAGGATACTCCTGGACTCACTTTTCTGGAACTTTTGGGGTGTTCTTCTCCTCACCCCTGGCAAATGGTCCCTCAGAAGCTTCTTTCATGAAACTAAGTAGTGTCTCTGCATCTACTCCAGAGTCTGGTTTCCCCACAAGTTTCAAAATAGAAGCATGAAGGCGAAAGTATACCTAGAAAACACCGCAGTCCATTCAGTCAGTAGAGAATTCATAGCTCTGCAACCTGTTACAAATAGTCTCTTCTGTGTAGAAGCTGCATGAGTTAGTAAAGAGAGTCACCTGTTACCTAAACTTACCTGAACAGGACTTTTCCTGCCTTTGAAACTTGCTTGTAAATTACAAGATCTGAAAACTGTGAAGATTTTATAACTGCAACCTATGGAATACAACAATGAAAGCAGACCTGGTCTGACTGGAAGCAAGTCACCACTGGGTATGTTCTAGATCCACTCTTTTTACCAGGCAACATGGTGAAAGCAAAGGTGTTATGACTACTGTTCCAACTCATGCATGAACTTACAGTTCCATAGGTATGAGACGCTTCTGAAAGCTATCCACGTTTGATTTTGATAAAAACCAGCTAATGAACTGTGTGCAGCAAAATGCATAAGTGGAAATTCCACCTGTCTGTCCAGTACAGATACTGGATACAGAACCCGCGCTTAAAGCAAAACCAGCCTGAATAACAGGCTCCCTTTTATTCTCCAAGTTAGTCTTGTAAATGTTCCCAGATGCAGAGCACCATGTGCATATGCCTAATAATATGCACTAATAATAACTGGTATTCCATCACCTGGAGAAAACACAGTTTTCAAGAATACATATTGAACGTTCTTTTACCTCCAACGCTTCCATGGCAAGTTCTGGTGGATTATGGTAGTGAATCTTCTTTGGATAGCGGGCAGCCTCCTCATGCAAGTAATGACCTGCCTGTTTGTAATGAAGCAGATAGACAATGGGAGGCTGCTTCTGCTTCTCTGCAATCTTTCCCAGCATGTAGTGAATAAGCCACTCCTCTTCATCGCCATCACCCTCACAGCGAGATGCTGACGTAAAACACAATTTGGCTGTCTCCAACATACTGTCTCGACGCTAAAATCGAATCAAGTGTTGAGAATACATGAATTCACTGTGGCTGGGATGAAAAATTCTAAAAATATTCTCCTGCATATAAAAGTGCATAACAAGGTACATCACTTAAAACATTTTCAACCTTAAAGGCACAAAACATATCCAAGCGATCAAATACATCTGTATAACCCACAGAATGTGTTTATGGATGGGTTTTGTTCATTCCAGTAACTACTGACACAAATAACCAGAAAAAAACAATACAACAGAAGTGTAAGACTATGCATATAAATATAAATCGAAATAACAAACCAATATACATGTCTACAACAAGTAATTTTACCACTTTTTCAGCATTGTAATTACCTTAACTCCTCAAAGAAAACAATATTATTTGTTTTGTTCTGCAACTAAAGTCTGCTGGAGCCACTATGGATGACTATCATTCGTGAAAAAAAAGTATTTCATCTTGCTTGGAATGCATCTAATTTTGAGCTGAATAAGGCAAGAATACTTCCCCACCCCTGGCGAAGAAATTAAAACCAGCAGCATAATTCAAGGTTAGCTGCCAATAAAGTCACATAAAAACGTACATCAAAAGATGCATTAATGTAATTTTATCTCTTTGAAAAATAAGTTTATACATTTAAGTTGTTGGGGTATAACAGTATCCTAAGCATTTGTTGCACTTCAAGAACTATAACACACCCTTTTCTTTCCCAAATATTTTGTAAGGAGAAGAGAATGTATGAAAAACATTGCTGAAGAGATATATACCTGGAAGGGAGATGATATTGTTCCAATTTACCTTTTATTATAATAGAGCTTTTCTTACTAAATTATGCCTTTTTAACATAGTCACAGGGAAAAAAGTAGATTCAAGTAATAAATATTCTAATTTAATCCACAACTTAAGATGAGTGCTCTGTATTGTACCTTTTGTCTGATAATATGAAGTAACTCCAGCATTATCCCTGGAATTCTTCAGCAAGTCCCTCATAGCCAGGAGGCCACAGGACAGCAACACCAAACTTTTAACAGATCAAAGGCATAAAATGTAATAACTTCACTTTCTGAGTAGTTAGTTTTGGAGCTCTTAAATATTATTAACAAATAACCCTCAGAAAGAAAACTCTGTTGTTATCAGTCATACCAGACATACTATTTAATAAACCATTTGTTCGCCTTTAATATGCATGCTTATACCGTCTGTCTTCTTAGAGGGTCAAATGCTGTGTAAGAGTCTATGGGAAGTGCAATGTTAATACAGTTATATAGGAGCTCAGATGCAAGACCCATCACCTTGCTGCAAATATGTTCTCCTGGAAACAAAGGATGTTCCCAATGTTCTTCTCTATCGTTCAAACACAAAGTTTTTACCAATTACAGCAGATGCCCAGGAGTAGCACTTTTTTTTCATTCTGCTTCCAATTATGGATTGCATAATATTTGTAAGTCAGCATAGTTACAACAGAAACAGAGTTTACTGGTCCAAAAAGACAGACAAAACATTTTGCCTAGCAACTCTTATCACTGTTAGAGAGTAGTTGGAATTGCTCATTTTGGTTTAGTGCTAAACTTCATAACAACTCTAACTTTTTAATAATTGTCATGCATAAACAGCTAATGAATTTATAACAAGTTTTTTCTATTAAACTTCTATCAACCTCCTCATTTTGATCTATTGTTTGAGTAAATAGCCCAAAAACATAGAAAAGGGGTAGGATGTCTTCAGATTCAAGAGATGACATGTGGACACAGATATCAGAGTAATTCCTCATCTTTTCACTATTTAAATACGTATACATTTCACCTTTTCCTGGAAACATTGTATGACATTTACAGAAAGGTAAGGTAAATACAACTCCCCTTTCCAGAAGGTTACAATAATTTTGTGTCACCTTCAAAAGATAATTCAAAGATCAGGCTCAAACTACTTTTACACAGGAAAAAGAAAGAAAGAAAAAACCCTTTAAATATTGCTTGACACCAGCCGCTTATATGAATGAATATTAGAATTTCCAATATTACTAAGTAACCGTACAGTCTAATATGTGGTACATAGCATGTAAATATTTAATTTAAAAAGTTAAAAGATAATTTAAAATATTTCAAATTTCATACTGTTCTCAGATCCCACCTGCTGCACAACTTCAGGGGGGAGTTCTGCTTTCCACTGCTTAAGCTGTCGGGATGCAAAAGAATGCAGGGCATAGGAAATGGTGCCGTATTCTATCCACAAGGAGAGATTGGAGCTGTCAATCTCTAGGGCTCGCTTGAAGCAATTCAAGACGGGAGTAGAGTGCTTCCAGATTGGGCCATCACTTTTCAATTCATTAGAGTTCAACTTGTCCTGAATACGACTTGCCCGAGCCAGAGCCATGCCAGCCCATGAATCAAACCTATGAAGCAAGGACACAACAGGTGAACAATTTCCCCTCTAAACATTACACTGAATGGCATAGACAAGATTAATTTTGTTATATCCGAAACTTTCTCTTCCTTTCATCATATGCTCTCTCCGTACAGATTTCTGCATCTCCTCCCCTCACAGTGGAACAGAGGCTTGTATAGCCTAAATCATACATAAGAAAACTGGTTTCCTAATAAACCATTGTGCCCAGTGATTGTCACACATGAAAAATAAATGAAACACCAAGGTTTATTTGCCATGCAAAAATAGCGTATCTATACTTCTAGTGGCAGCACTCACATTGACTTATTTTCTCAGTAACCCTGCTGAGGAGTCCAAACACTGTCACCCTGTATTTCTGTAAGCCAGCAGACAGTCATTGTGGCATTCTGTATTGTGGGACTGAACTATGAATGGTCTTTATCATCATCATCATTTTCCAACACAAAAATCACAAAAACCAAAATGTATAGGAAAATTCTGATGAACAATAGATTGCTTATTGAGGGGGCTGCTCAGGCTAGTCCTGTGTTTATTAGATCATTGGCAAGACGGTCTGAAGAGTAGCTTCTATATTCCTTAGCCTCAAATTAACAACTGGGGTCAGCAGCTCTGGAATTTTTCAATTTTACCATGATTCTAACACCAAAGGAATTACCATGATGTTCACACATTTTTGCTTGTGATTTCTTGCTGATTTCAACTGAAAACCCATTTCTGGGTCAAGTGACCCCAATAGTCGGATTCCTGAGGGCAATGGAAGGGGAACCATAATACAGACATTTGAAGAAGTAGTATCTCACGACTGGGGTAGAAACACTATGCTGCCACATAAAGCATCTTCTGAGCAACAAAATGTCACACATTAAAGTAAAAATATATTCCACTGTCATTTATTTATGAATTTAGGTTTTAAAGTATCAAAACTACAGAAAAATTGGGATGGTTTTTGGTAATTTCTTTATCAGGCTTTAAACAAATTGTTAGCAATCTGCTAATCACAGTTCCCAGACTAGAAGATTCAATAACATCAAACTACAGCTATTTCCTCTGGAGATTTCACATATAAAATTGCTCTGTGCCTTCGCCTTCCCTTTTGTCTCTGTTATGGGACTGCACTTAGAAATAGTTTTCTTGTCTCAAGTCTGTCAACCAGGGTTTTTGTCACGGGCCCTGATTTATCAACTTCAGGGAAAATTAAAATGATTGCATCTAATGTGCAAACCCTATATTTACTCAGTAAATTCAAAATTATTTCATTTCATTTTAGAAGACTTACTCAAAACATGCTTTAAGATAAGAGACTTTAATCTTGGTGGTATTTCAGTAAGTTGTACATTGTCAAGAAACAAGGCGTTTAAATATCACTTAAATACTTTATTTGAGCTTGCATTCTCTGAATAGTTCTCTAGCAGCAAGATCAATAATTTTAGAAAGAGGTCAGCCTAAACAGTTAATCTTATTTCTGCTATACCTTATGCTATTAAACAGTGACATTTTTCATTCCTTGTCATGTTTGAACATGTCAAAAAAAAGAACAAAAGGTGCAAAAAAGAAATACTGATCCAAGGACTGATTTAAGCCCTTCCCAGTTATTCTGTATTTTAATTTAGCCCTCACACCCTTTCACTTTTTCGTCTGAATTTCAAAACAATCAAATATTTAACACTAGGGTTTGGTTTTTGTTTTGTTTGTTGGGTTGTTTAGGAGATGCCCTTAATTACACAATCTACCTACAATAATGGATTCCACGCAGCACTTTTAGGTTTGGGTTTTTTTTAACTCTTAAAACCAAAATAAATATATTTTGTTATCTGCTTTTCAGTACTGAAAGAAGTGAGAAGAATGAATGATGTGCAGCAGGATTCAATAACACTGACCTGTTTGGACAAATACAAATGTCGTGCATGTAAAATTTAATGGCCTTAGACTGTTCTTTATTCTTGAAATGATAATCTGCCAGAAGATAGTACAACTCAGTCACCACTGGTGGAGAATAGTCTGCACCATCCGGGAGCGATGGTGCCTGAAAACAGAAAAAAGTAAAGGTTCATATTAAATAAAATGTTCATATTAAAAGAGCTACACACTTGCTTCTTCCTAGTGAAAGTAGCCTTTTCAGCACAGAACAGGAAAGCATTGAATAAGAAGTGAAAGCATTCCACAGATACACAGAGCACTTTAAAACTTTAATGAACATCCCGTACTGACTCCATATTAATCAATATTACATCTTGCCATTCCAAGACTAAAAGCTTTGCTGGGGTCATTTTTATTTCATTTAAATGTAATTACCTGAGGAAATCCAACATCATGGAATAAAACATTCCCCTAACTATTTCAAAGTCAATATAAAAATAACAACAATCATTTTCACTCCTTTCAGTTTTGGTTTTTTTAAAGCAATTAACTATACCTTGCTGCTTGTTCCTTCAATATAGGCAGACACAGTATCTAGGCTCAGCATAGGCTTGTCTGTTCGAGGAACAATTGTAGCAGTCTTCTTCAAAAGGTTGGCCAGATCGGCAGACACAGTACTGGTTTTGTAACTATCAAATTCTGGAAGAGTTTTAGGCTTAAAATATTCAAACATGAACAAAGCATCTTCCCACGTTAGATCAACCTGAAGAGGGAGGTAGATGACAGGGGAAAAAAAATTATCTCAAATTCCAAAATTCAAAAGTCTACTAACAAGGAGTTTTATGGCTTTTCTAGTTTGTAAGAAAATACATATTACTCTGTAAGGAAATAAATTGAACTTCCCAAAAAGAGAACTAAAGGCACCATTAATTTACGCTGCTCACAAATAGAGCATACCACTCACTGATTTAAAAGGCTATGGTATCGGGCTGTAACTTAGTGTATGTCACTGAAAAATAAAGTCATTCTACTTGCTTACAAGAGTTGCTCAAAAAAATTGTTCCTAAGCAATAATCAATTGCAAGCACCCTGAGTGACACTGAGGTGATGGGCAAGGTACGGAGGAGAAAAGCTCTACACCTTCAATTTCAAACTCAAGTACAAAGAATAAATTAAATGGAAATCAGACAACATTCTGAGACTCAAAAAGCTTCAGACTCTTCACAGAAAGGTACTTTCAGAATTTATTTTTCATTTTCCTTGCACTTTCCTTTCTTGAAAACATTAAAAAAAAAAATAAATCACAGTTCTCTTCTGACAGACTGTTTTCTCCTTTTATTGTTCACCTTATTCCTTACATTCATTTTCTTCTATAATGAAAACAGAGAAGTTGCATTACTAAAAATCAATTTGTCAATGATGTCAATAAGAACTTTTTAATAAGAACAGAACTCACAAATATTCAATGAATAATAAAATAACAGTATTTGTGTATTTAAAAAGGTCTGTTCAAAAGGAGCCAGACAATTGTTTTGCTTGTACGATACTGGTTTTCATTTACCATTCTATGATCATTTGCATTTGGTAAATGCAAAAAATATTTGAGGTTTTTGAAAAAAATCAATGATGTTTCAAGGCAGAGGATGGCTTACCTGCTTTTTCTGTCCCTTCCTTAATACTACAGCCCTTCTCCAAAGGCACTCTGTAGTTGTTTTTTTCCCAAAATCAACAGAATTTCACGCATTTCTCATAAATAGCTATCAAATATTCACCGCCATAGATTTCAAAATAAGCTATAATATAGTTTACTTGCATAATTTTTAACAGTGACATTTTTCACTTTCATAAACTGCAAGGCTGGCTGCTAAAGTTTTCTTCTCTCAAGCTGACTTTTTTCCTCTCTAATTTTCCTCAACCTCGAACTTCTTCTCTGTTGAAAACAGGAAAGTCATGGCTCAATAAAATTGATTTGTCAATAGTTTCAAAACAGCAGACTACTGTGAATAAGACCATACTAGTATTTCATTTCAAATATCTGACCCTCTATATTCATAAAGGCTTCCATATTTTTTAAAATGAGCTTATTTTCTACAATATGTAAAACACATAAATTTTACAACAAAATAAAAGCAATCTTTCTCCAAAATATATCTAAGGTGCAATAAAACCAAACAAAGGTGTATCTTTCATCACTTCAGGATATTCCACTGACATTAAATAATACATATCTTACCTGTGGTACTGAATGTTCTTCTAAGTATCTTGCTTTGCTTTTTTTGCTAGGGAAACCATATAAACAATAAAAACACTGCTCCAAGGCTGTTTCCAGCTCTTCTTTGTATGGATGAGTATCTTCAGAAGTGGATGCTGCAAGTTCTTTTTGTAGTACCTGAACCTACAGCACCACAAATATAAATGAAAAAGTCATCTGCTAGCTGAAGACTGCATTGTTACCTAGCTGTCTGAAGGCAGATGATGAAAACAACATTAAGGAACTACACATATTTTTCCTCAATTACAACCAAGTATTACCCATATTTCTGTAAACTAAACACACACAAGCAATTTCAATGGCACTGTAACTGCAATAAAGTGCTTTTATTTTTTTCCTATGTTAAGTCATGAACTCTTGTCTTTAATCAATGAGATTAGATATCAGCTTAATGTTTCAGCCTTAAGATCATTCAGAGTTTTCCACTACACACAAAGTTGCTTTTGTGAACACAAACACTACAGTTCGTCAACACTGAATAAGGGAAAAGCACAGGATTTCTCCTCTAATACACAAACATCAATTTCCTCTGCATAGAAAAAGGGGGATAGAGAAGACTTTGCAGGAAAAGAAGGGATGGCTAATGAAAATCTGGCTAAAAGGGATATAGAATTGCACGGTATGAATAGTATTATGCAGATAGCTACACACCAAGGAAAGTGGCTGGATTGATGCCAAGTGACTAAACACTGTAGCAAGTTGCTATCTTTAACTTCAACATTACCAAAAAAAAAGTACCCATCAGGAGCATATTTTGTACATCCTATAACTCTAAAACATTAATTAAAGAAAACTGCAACTTAATATCGAAAGACAAAAGGTAATTATTTGAAAATTTTCACTAAGCTTCCTTGAAAAACAAAACAAAACAAAAGAACACATACCAGGAAGATATTGCAAAGTCAGCAGACACATGGTCACCAAGGGTAAACTGTGTAGTGGGTTTTTGAACCTTTGTTTCAAGAACAACACAAAACCTGCACTTAGTCACTGAGGTTTAAGAATCAATTCCAACATGTTCCACTAAGAAGATGTGACTTCTCCAAAGTCACACCCATTCCTCAACACACTGGTTAACTTAGGAGTTTCCTCAACTGAAATTCTGCATCATAAATTGAAAATGCAAAACATTCACCTATTTGCAATTCATATAAAAGCTCAACGTATTATTTTTACAGTACTTCAGCTGCCTGTTGATCCCCATTTATCATTTTTCAACATCTAGGATTGTACACTCAATTACTTATGCATACAATGCATGCTACAAGAAGCTTCTCATCGTGATTGGTTCTCCTGACACTACAAACACTACACACAACCAGAAGGCAAAATTCTGTCATTCTACATGTAAGAAGCTCATCTGTAAGTGCTACGATTAACTATAAGATGTTAATTCTCTTCTGCTTAAAAGATCCGTGCTAAGAACAAGGTACCATTTATTAAGAGCCAAAACCCTTCAAGAGTAAAGACAATTCCTAGAAGTTATTTCAATGAAATTTTCAGTCACAGCAATCATCTTTGAGTCACAGCAGACACCTTATTTCCACTACTTTTCCAACAAGAATTTGTGAACTTTTGAAATTTATGAAAAGTGTGGATAAATAAGTTGAAAGGAAGATGTAAGCATCACAGGATACCGCAACAAACACATGATATTTCTACTGCTGCAAACAAAATCACATCTAACACCAGTAACAGAATTCTCACTTGAACAGTGTTCAAAACAGTCTCCTGTGCTCTTATTCAGCTTTTAAATTCTTAGCAGTGACCCAGAATTGTTCTGAATAATTCAGACTTGACTATCGCTAAAGGACTTAACTACATATTAACGTCTTCTCTTGCACACCACCTTCAGCCACAAGCAATACAATGTACTTGAGCAGACAGTTCACCTACAGGAGGAGAGTGTTTAATACCAGTCTGTAAAACACACTTTTGTTTAACATTCTTGAAGCTGCCCTTCTCTTCAAATAATGAATCCCATTTTATCTTTGTCTTTCCTTATCCTTTAAACACCCTATTGTCTGAAAACCAAATTATTGTGCTCAATAATACCATGTTGTATTTTAGTTTAGGAAGTGGGCAATTCTGTGACTGAAAATTGAAGATTTCGTTCAAAGGACCTGATGACATTTGCAAACACCTAGCTGTATGTACATTCACAGCTCTCAATTATCTGTAGTTTATCCAGGTTCACAGGGCATACTACCAGACTCTCCAGGCTGTGGATAGAGGCACACTATACAGACGCAATTCAGATTCATCACTTAGGAGCACTGCATCCAAGGACAAGCTCGACTCTGGAAACAGGTTATTTTCATGAAGCACAGTGTCTGAGCTAATAAGCCCTCTGGACCCAAGGGCTTATTGCAGATCCATGCAAAGGCAACTCAGGTGTAACAGCATTATGCTTCTAAATACCAGTGAGACCAAGAAGAGCAGGATGCAGAGATAATCTAATAGTCCTACACCACATCAGCCTCAGTGCAAATACTCTTCGTTAGCTGCAGCCCTACCCGAGCGAGCCACCTCCCGCAGAACCCCTCAGGCTCTCCGCGCCATCCTTCCCAGCTGTCTAAATTAGTGTCCTGGGCACACTGCTGCTCAAATGCAGAGCTAGATGGGGTCTGGCACTGAGCTGTGGCTAATAAGCTCCAGGGAGCGCTGAGAAGGGAAATGAAGAGATTCTTGAGTGGCTCTATGCAGAACTAATCATGATTTTCTCTTCGCTGAAGCTAATAAACCTCAATGAAGTCAAGCTGAATCTGTAAAGTGCCACTGAAATACCCCTGCAGAGCCCTGCCCAGGGACTGCCATGGTACTGTATTATCTGGGGTTTGCCGACAGCCAGGCTATCCCAGACTGCTAGTACAGTGAAAAGCTGACTGCACTTCAGTTTCTAAGCTAAGGATAAAGTGAGGAAATAGCAATACACAAAGAAATATTCTCCTTCAACCATGGGAAATTTCTTTTCTAGTGTAACAACTAGACCTCAAGGAATAATCTTAAAAAGGTCAATGACTGGGTAACTCTCTTCATCTAATAGTGCTACAGCATTACTGCCCAGACACGCGTTTCTGGAGCATATTAGATCTTTTAATATACCCATCTCAACAACAGCGCAAAGAACAGCCTTAGACACAGGGAAGGAAGGACTGAAGCAACCCTTCATTCTCATCCGCTTTGTTCAATAAATTAACTCAATATGTATATTTGAAGTTATATCCAGTTAATAACATAAAAACAATAGAATTAAATACTTGAAATCCCTATCAAATATTTGAACCCTGAGGAAATAAAGGCATGGTATACAAGAAAACTGGTCTTTCTCAGGAAGAGGAGTCATGCAACATTACTGGCAATCACTTTAACAGCATTTTTCCACTCAAGACACTTGATACTCCTTTCTGGGGAATTAACATACTGATGGACACAGGTCTGACTGAAATGTTCATGTGTTTGTGTGGGAGAAGAAGGAAAGTGGCTTTCAAAGTGTTATTTTTAACATGAAGACAAGGCATTAAACAATCTAATAGAACTCTGAAGTTGTTCCCTGCTTTGAGATGGGCGTTGGCTAAGTGACTTTCAGAGGTCCCTTCCAACTATGTTATTCTATGATGCTAACACTTACATAGAACCTGAGAAGAGCGCCATCGGAATTGCAGCACCAGGATCTTCTGCCCAAATACTCATGAGCAGTGTTCAGCAACATGAGCGAAGAAGGCAACATAGGGGTATCAGGACTCACTGGAAGAAAGAAGTTGGTAAATATTTAAGCAGCACAGAACTGAGTTAAATCCAACTAGCCAATGCTTCATCTGGCAAAAATAAATTTCCTCTGTGATAAGAAAGTGATGTTTGCATACTCCCTTAAGCCAGCAAGACAAGACGACAAACAAGTATTTTCATATTTATATTCCAGAGCTAGATGTTAAAGAGCTCAGCTCCAATATGTGAAAGTGAATAATTAACCCACCTTCTTCTCCCTGGTGCTGCTGCTGCTGGCAGCAAAGAGATCGAAAAGCATCTTCCTCATGCTGGATGATCCTGTGCAGGATAATCCATGGAAGCACTGAGGAGACGTATGGTTCTTTTGGTTCTTCCTGAACTGCCATACTGCAGTCTATGATCTAATAGAGAAACAGACATTACACAGGCAAAGTGATCTGAAATAAACGTCAGGTGTGAATCTTTTCCAAACAGCTCAAAGTTGGTAATGCATTTTATCATAAGGGAAAATCTAAAGTTGAGTCTCAGCTTCTCACAATGAGTGGTGGTAAAAGTCCTACATTTTCCCTTCCCTTGTTATTCCCCCTAGTTATTTCTCTGTTGATACCATACACAAAGTAAGCAAATGTACAGCATAAACCTAGTGTTAGAAGGCCTCATTACTGTACAAGAAATTTATCTACAACCCAGCAAGAAAGAGGAACTTTGCTAAAAGTATTCCTCAGTTCTCTACCAGGTCTTACAGTTGTTCAAGACCAACTAGAATCATTAACAGATGCTACATAAATGATGTAACGGAATAAATTCTGAGCAACACAATGTTGTGTCATAGAACCATTGTCCTAGCATTTCTCCCAGACAACTGCCCATTTTATTGTCACAGTGCCAGAAATTTCTTAAGTCCTACACTTTTCTTACATTCATTCACACATACAACAGTTTTCCTACTGGTATGTATGTAGATGAAGAATCATATTTATTATTACTGCAGAAACCATTTAGAATATGACAATCAATACTCTGTTCTCCAGAATTCCATTACATTCCATAGCATAGTGATACACATACAACTTTACACAATGAGAGCATGATTTTGTGAGTAGTGAAGGTCCTTGGCTTTTACTGAAATAAACAGAGATTTCAGAGTTGCAAGCACACTGAATTTTGACATTAACTACACTAGCTTCTTAACAGAACTGAGAGTCTGTCATTTGTCACCTGGACTGAAAAATACTCATTCAGTAGTTTTAAGGCTAAAATTAGCTGTATCCATAACGCTAGAAACAGTCCAGACATTACTTTTTTTCCTCCCCTCTTCTCATCACCCTCTCTGTTTTCACCAGAAAAACCTTTAGCTTGGCAAGCACTTGCAAGCAACTCTACCATGTTCATACCATTTATGTGACCTTGTCTTCTAGCCCAAAGCACATACAGCCAAAATCAGTGCCATAACTTAGCAACTGCACCCAGACAGCTCAATCAGTCTTCATCTTATCACCATTTCAAATGGCATAAGAAAATAGTGTTGTTCCTTGGGTTATCTTATTACCATTCCTTGATTTTAGACAGTTTAGTGTTTGACAGTATCTGCTGTTACTGATTCTAGCACAGGTGGGCTCAGCGCATCTCCAACATACTGAAATGAAAATTAAGACTACGAAGGTAATGCTCATCTTCCCCTGACATTCCCCTAACAAAAATGCAACCCAAAATGTCACTGAAAGTGGGTGGCAATTCCAACACAGCAGCTGTATCATGTCTGAAGGTCTGTAGCACATAATTGCTCTTTCCTAGTGCAAGTGAACAGGTTACCTGAATCAGATTATTTGTTAATCGAACAAGGCTTGGTGTTACAGAAGAATCTTGCAGGATGCTGCTGACTGCTGATAATGAAGTATCTATTCCTGCGAGCAGTTGTGTTACCGTAGCAACCCACTCTTCTTTAGCAGAGGCTGCTGTCATATTAATCATCTGCTGAATTGCTTCATTCAAGGCAACTTCTGAGCATTCAAAGCATTGTTTGTAATCTTTCTGTTTGAGCAGGGAGTCCTAGGAAATGTAAATACGAAAAAGTCTATTATAAGTACGAAAGGTTTATTTTAAACCATGAAAGCACAGCAGCAGAAAGCAATACACTAGATACAGTTAATGTGGTTACTTAAATTAAACGATAACAGAACACCTTTAAATATGACATTAAAAAAGGACTATAAGAGGTGCATGGACCCTGGATGACAAATATACAAGTAGGATCTAAATTTCAAAAAGAATCATTACTGAACCTTTCTGCTTTAATAAGAGATGCAATAAAAAAAGACGCAGGAAAGGTATGGCCGTAGATCTAAACAGGGTTTGGATCTTTATTATAGCAACATCCTTCTGCTTCTTTTTACTTCGCCAAGTTTGGATCATGAGATGGCATGGAGGCTGTAGGATTTGGTTCAGGACAGTTAAAAGAGCATCAGTCTTTTTTTGTGCATTTTTTTTTTCCCATGGAGAACCCAATAGGCCCAAATTATTCCTGCGGCTAAACTCAATTCTACATTTATTTTCACAGTGTCAAATGGACTAAATCTATAGCAATTATACTGCATGTATCTGCAGGACAGATACACTACATCATAAAAATCATTCATATGGTAGAGAACTTTCAAATTTCATAATGGTTGAAAATCACCATGCAGTCAACATCAGCAAAAGCAGGAAGTATTCACAGCAGATGCAGATAGCACGAATCCATCCATAAGATGTCTCTGCAAATGATTCAACTTAATTTGAATTTATGTCTCGCTAGCCATTTAATGTAGGCCTCAGACATCTTATATCTTTAGCCACATCCTCAGTCAGCAAAAGCTGGCATACTGCTAATGATGTCAACAAAGCTATGCTGTTCAGACTATCAACAGATTTGGTTCCACATTTTGCTTTGTAAATAAGACTCCTTAACCATTAACATCCCCTCTAGAAAGCCTTTCATCCTGTTTTCAGGAATAAGTCTTAGCGCCTTACCAAAAAAGATTTTTTAAGAATCAAAACAAACCTGCAGAAGAAGCAGCTGTGCTGGTCTCTCTGGTATGGATGTTACAAATTCCAGATGTTTTGCTCTGCCATAACCGTTAAAGCATAACGTTGGACGAAGCAGATGCACCACTGCGTGATAATCCCCTGCCTCATACAGTCGCTGGATCTCTTCCAAAGACTGACATCTCTCCAGAGATTTTAGGTTCTTTTCAATCTGCAAACATCACAGATGACACAATCCAACCTTCATATTGTCTCCACATACATTTGACTACTGACATTTCTCTCAGCAGTTTGGCTATAAAGCTATAGAAATATATGTAATGAAGAAAACACCTATTATGTAATACTTGACACATTTCACAGATTGCAGAACTTCACCCATTTCACAGATTTTTAAATTATTGCATAGTATATGACATCAGTGCTATAATGATTTTAAACATTTTTGCCTCAAATCCCCAAATCACACATTTCTACACTGCAAGAATACATCCATTAGATGGACTTCAAAGTGAAGATAGCATCTTCTCTGTTGGAGTTCATCCCCCAAACAGCAATAGAAAGAACATTTTCCCTAGCCTTCCTATAGGAAGCATTTCTTCTTGCCCTTTATGTCTCCGTCCAGATTTAATTCTATGAGGGCTTTAGCTTTCCTAACCTGATCAGTAGATGCTCAGACTATTTATCTGTATTCCTCCCAGGCTACCCGTCCTTGCTTCCACCCTCTGTAGGCTTCTTTTTTGAGTTTAAGTTTATTCAGAAGTTCCTTGTTCATCCATGCGGGCCTCCTGCATTTTTGCCAAAGAGGAACTTTGTTGGAACGTGTTGCTCCTGAGCCTGGAGAAGCTGGTCCTTGAATATTAACCAGCTTTCCTGGGCCCCCCTTCCCTCCAGAGTTTTGTCCCATGATATTCAACTGAGCAGATCCCTGAAGAGGTCAAAGTCTGCTCTCC
This sequence comes from Pterocles gutturalis, assembly GCF_000699245.1. Classification (NCBI taxonomy): domain Eukaryota; kingdom Metazoa; phylum Chordata; class Aves; order Pterocliformes; family Pteroclidae; genus Pterocles; species Pterocles gutturalis. The sequence goes on from NW_010131172.1 coordinate 33,682, forward strand.
TGAAGTCCAGGGTTGTCAGTTTACTATGCAGCCTCCTCACTGCCCTAAAGATCTTGAACTCCAGCATTTCGTGGTCGCTACAGCCAAGGCTTCCCTTGAGTTTCACATTCCCCACCAGTCCCTCCTTGTTGGTGAGAACAAAGCCCAGCATAGCACCTCTCCTCGTTGGCTGCTCTATCACTTGCAGAAGGAAGTTGCCACCGACGCACTCCAGACACCTCCTGGCTTGCTTATGCCCTGCTGTGTTGTCTCTCCAACAGATATCGGGGTGGCTGAAGTCCCCCATGAGGACCAGGGCTTGCAAAAGCAAGGCTGCACCTATCTGCCTATAGAGGGTCTCATCTGCTCGTTCTTCCTGGTCCGGTGGCCTGTAGCAGAGCCCCACTATAATGTCCCCTGTCCCTGCCCTCCCTTTAATCCTGACCCACAAGCTCTCAGTTGGCTTCTCATCCATCCCCAGGCAGAGCTCCACACACTCCAGCTGGTCACTGACACAGAGGGCGACACCCCCCTCCTTGTCTCCCCTGCCTGTCCTTCCTGGAGGCTGTATCCCTCCATTCCAACACTCCAGTCATAGGACCCATCCCACCACGTCTCCATGATGCCAATGAGATTGTATCCCTGCAGGTGTGCACAGAAGATGGACATCCATTTATTTAAAGGGGTGAGAAAACTGTTATGTGGAAACAGACTGCTGAAGTAAAGAGCTCATGGCGAAATTTATGTGTAAAAACAGAAAATAAAACACTAGTCTAATAATCTACTGTTTTACATGCAGCTGCTCTAATATTTTTATTTTGCATAAAAGCAATCTTAAGTTGTACAGGACCAACTGATCTAAAAGGTGTCTTTTTGGAAAGGAAATTATGGCCTTGACATCATCATTAAACTACGAACCTGTCCTTTCACTCTTAGAAAAATTCTAGGACAAATATGGTAAAGATCCATCACAAAAGAGCTAATTCAAAGATGACCTTTGAAACTGGGAAGGATGAAGTGGGGAGAATACACCTGCAAATTAATTCTTACCTCTTCTAAAGAAACAACCGAATCAACATGTAGATTAGGTAACCGTATCACAATGCTGCATTCATTGCCTGGTTGAGCTTGCATTGTAGTGGAGCTCTGCAGCATTTCAGTGCAGATATCATAGTTTTCAAGTGCCTGTTCCATGTCTCCCTATAGAAACAATACAGAGGAAAAGAAACAAACAAAAATACCCAAAGTTCTGTCTGCAGCAACTGTTTCTAAAGCATGTAGAAAATGTTTAAATTCAATGCAGGCATGGCCAGTGTGATTACTGTACATCCTCCCCCCAAAAAAACCAAATCCAACTGATAATCTCCAATTATAAGAAGAAAAAAAAAAAAAAAAGCAGTATATCTCAGCAGTGACTTTAATAACAGGTAAAACAAAGCAGAGAAATAGAATTCAGCTTGCATAAATTTGAAAGATTAACTCTGATTGTTAAAATCCCTTTCCTTTAAAAACATGGAAGAATAAAACAGCAGAAATAACCTCCATTTGTGCAAATAAAAACAGTGAATCAGAAAGCATTCCTATATTCTGCAAAGTGAATGCATTCTACTCGCTCTGTCCAACTAAAGTAGATACTGAAGTCCAGTAGTCAGGAGAGGAATGAAAGCTGCACAGGAAAAATATAACCCTATATATCCAAATATGTTAGTAGCCATATAGGAACTCTTCTTTTTCCTCAAGTAAATGTATTAGAAAGGAATCCTCAGATGCAAAAACTAAAAAAGGAACTAACTGATTAGTTCACAGTTATGAAAATGACTCACCGTTACTAGTTAACAATTGACTTAAACATAATTGATACATAAACAAACTCTGATGTCCTGAGGAAGCAACACTTGGAGAGGAAAAAAAATCTGGGATCAAAAGACGTTTCTTTCAAATTATTCCCTTAGTGACAGGTTTAAAACCTCTGCTTCAAAATCTGCATATCAAATAAAATTTCTCCAAAAGAAGAATCATGCTACCTTAGAAAAGCAGAGAGGACAGTAATTAAACATACAGTCTGCTTCAGCTGAAAGCTGCATTTCAGACTGTCTGGGACTTCGGTAGTATCCACTAATCCAAGCCCAAAAAAATCCAGGTTCTGCAGCTACATACTACTACTCCAAATAAAAAAAATATATTTGGACCAAATTTAAGTTGAACACAAGCTAATTTAAACAAAGACACATTAAACATATCTGAATATAAGCTTAGCATGTGAGACCTCCTACTTCATTTCCACCTCAACCCTCAGGGATAGCTAATTATATCAAAAAGTAAAATGAAATCACTGTGTTTTGAGCTGATTTTATCTGCATGCTTAAACGAGCTGAGATTCACAAATCAGCTGTAGTATCTCTGAACAACATTGATTTTAATATGGGAAAAGTTTTATTTGGTAAATCAAAAGTAGAACAAACCTGCAATGCTAGAAAGCGAGCTTTCAGCCAATACACCCGAGTGACAAACTCCATCCAGCCTTCCTCAAATAAATCTCGCTGTGAGGATGCAAACGACAGCTGCAACAGGTCTCCCAAGAAATGAATTCCTGGGAAGTCAGGCCCAAACTTTCCATTCACAGAGGCAGCAGGGCAATTTCGTGAAGAAACTGCAAATCAATTAATTACATTTTATCATAAAGTTACTAGCATCCCCTGAAAAGAGTCCCACATACCAGTACTTCAAAAGTACTAATCTACTTTAAGGCAAACAATGGATAGACCAATAAAATATAGATCTGAAAGACATTCATTAAGAAAAAAATAGTTCCAAAATCCAATTAATTCCTGCAAACATTTCTTCATATATCCAGAGTATTCTTAAAGTCTAAAGAAAGTAACATCCAGTTCTCACCTGTAGAGCTCTTCCCTTTTGTCAGTAGCCACTGATCCAATTGCAGTTCCATGCAAGAAAGGCTCATCAGCATCATATCCTTCAGAAAAAGTATGGAGGTATCAAAAAAGAGTATACAGGAAGAAATACATTAAAAGATTAATTAAAAAAACCCCACCACTAAATTTGCAATTTACTTCAAAGAAAGCATTCATCTTGTCCTCTTGGGATTTCTGTTCCCAAGTTATAACTACTTCTTCCTCTGTCTAAAGGTGTATAACAGCATTTACAAATAAACAAGTACAAAACAAAACTTAGAAGAAGCATTTAAAAAAAATAAAAATCTCAGCTCATAAAAAAAATGTAATCAGAACAGCATTGCCTCATGTTAGAAAAAAAGTGACAACATTATTTTTGTATCTGGCTGAAATAAGACTATATTAAATTGCTAAATCATGCTGAAAGGATGTTGAGAAATAAAAAGTCTATATCCTACAATTTTTTTGGTATTTATCTCCATGAGACTATGTACTCTAGTCTTATCAGCTTATTAATGCTTGCTGGATAAAGTTCAGGAGTATATTAAAAATCACGTCACCATGGATCTCTGCCAGGCAGTTTGTGCCGTGAAGAATATACTATTTCCTCGTAACTCTCATAAGATTAAGGGCTACAGGTCCAGCTGTAAAAAACAGGTGCTTGTGAAAAGGTTCAAAACTCCATACACATTACCAGAATAGCCCTTCTAGAGTCTTATAAAACCTGAATTTATTACCCTCAGGATAGCCTGCAGATCAAGTTTAAAATAAATTCAAGGATGAAAAAGAATAGACAAGCATGAGGACAGTGATTTTAATAGTATAGCTACAAAGTCCTGACTTTTTAAATTTTACACACAAGCAAGCAGTTATGCAGTCATAATGAGAAACAAGGGAATATATTTATAAATATACTTACACATGTCTAAAAAAAAGGGTATGTACATATGAAAAATATACAGCAATAAAAGAGTCACAGGATGTATAAAAAATTTAACATCTGCTACATAGTGATACTTTGTTTTGTAAACTAAGTCAACAGTTTTCAGAATTCATTTTTTCATTTGCAAAAAACACTGTTGATCTGAAAAAAAAAAAAACAACTTTCCAAACTGCAGTCATCCTAACGGCAAATAAAGAACTTTCCAAATGAATACACATTCCTAACATTGAAAAGATAGCACAGGCAGGCTCAGTGGACAAGAAGTACTGGTACTGACTTTATAGTTCATCTTGTGTCGCCAAGCCTTTTTAATATTCATGAACTTACCATTTTTTCTATTTGCATTTGTGAAATCTACAGATTTATAAAGGTAATAAAATAGTAATGCTGGAGCATGTGTAGTTTTGTTTAGGTTTGGTTTTTTACCTGATGACAAAACAAAACTTTCTGCCATATTAGAAGCAAAGGGAGGGAATAAAAAGAAAGAGCAACAACAGAGTAAAGGAGTAAAATATATTTAAGCCTTTAATATTTATATTACATCTACATGCATGTGCATGTATGTACACACATGCACTATGTAGACAGTATATTTACATACGGCATCACCCAGATACGTTCAGGAGCTCAGAACAGTTACGTGAGCTGCAGTATACCACAGTTTATGAAAGATGCCACAGCTAGGGCAAGCAGCTCCTCAGACAGAGCTAAGCAAAACCTGCGTCTAATTGCTGGCTGTCAGTTAGGTACTTCTGGTGCACAGAGAGCAACGCAGTGGCAAAGAAACAGAAGTGTAAGGAAAAGTGTTTCATTACCTTGATATGCTGATTACTTGAGTCTCTCAGTAACGGATTGGGAAGACTACTACTGTGCTTTCTCCAGCTATGATAGATACTAAGGACCACCTCACACAAGCCAGGAGGCCACTTCACTAGGAACTTTTGGCTGATGACTTTTAGATATCTCATCATCAGCTCCAAGATCCCACCATTGTTCAGGTTATCCATCAGGAATTCATGAACATCCTGTTTTTCTAGAAAGCAGACAAACACAAAGCCGTATATATTTAAGGTCAAAGCAGACCATAACTTGAAATAAGTAAGTTTCAACAGCATTTTTTGCACTAATGTTGCAGCAGTCCTCCTGTGCTGCATACATGCAGAATTAAGTTATTGTATTCCAGTCTGTTTAAATGGGAACCTCCACACAACAGAGCTTTTGCGCACAGTAATCAAGCAGTCCCAAAGACTAAAAAAAAAAAAAAACACACCTGTTACCGAGATATTTCTATGCCATAGAAATACGCTTTTAAAAAATAATATATACTGTTGTATCTTCTAGATATAAGATAGGAAAATACAGAAAATAAAGCATACAATATGGAGGAAACATCAAAAAGTGGGGGTTATAATGAAATCCTTACCAGATTCCATAAATGTTGTAGAATCAAATGACATTCGATGTGGTCCAACATGCTGGAAATTCTCTTCTTTGATCTCTGACTGCACCTCATAGTTATTGAAAGGGTCCTCCTCCTCCTCCAGATCTAATTTCCTTAATCTGTGTGAAAGGGAGGCAAAAACCACAATATCACTTACTAGTGAGGATTTTGTTGAAACCTAAACATGGTATGTTGTGCACATTTTAACAGTGAAAGCACACGAAGCACGTTCAGAGATTTACACCCAGTTCACAAATTCTGTAACCCAAATTTTGTCCAAACTAAGACTACCTTGTTCGTTGACCTTATGCAATTTGACATTTGCATTGTCCTCTAATTCAGTTTCACATTAATAAAAGCTTTCTTATTTTTCAATTAGTTTTTAGTTAAATTCATGACAAGACAATGTATCACACTTGCTTCAAAAAATAACACAAGTTTTGTGGTCTTACCGTTGAGGCATATCAATCAAACAAAACCCAAAACAGCTTCCTCTACTAAGCTCTCGATGCTTTCATAATGAAAGTTACTGTTCTACAGTACCTGGAAGGAAGGAATTTCACCAACAGCTCTTGAAAGTCAACCTTCTCCTCTTTTTTACACTTGGTGTTCCGGACTCTAGCAGATCTCCTTTTTGCAGTTTCACCACTATCTTCTGTAATTCTCCTTCTCTTCACCCCTTTCTTAGATTTATCACCTGCAGATATGTCACCTAGAAACAGAATTTTAAAAAAGAAAATATATATATACACTAACAGGTTAAATTGCCAAACAAAAAGTGGATAATCTTTATTAAAAAAAAAAAAAGTTATTTGAGGCTGACACTTTATTTTATTCTACAGCAACACCTGAGATTCTCAGGTTCCGTTCTGAAGACAGTGACAAAAATTTTAAAATAATAATTAAAATATTAATTTAGTAGAAACTGGCTATGGCATTTTTCATAGAAATGCTGGTCTGAGGCAAGAAGCAGACTTTTTGAAAATTCTAAATTTCATGATTCATTATTTTATTCTTCACTAAGTTTATGAAATGGGAATCAGAGGAGTCTGCCTTTAACTCCAGCAACACTTGTAAATTCCCTTGAATATCAACAAAATACTGGTAACTCCTTGATAGTTTTAAATACATAAATAAATATACAGCTACAGTATAAATATTCAAACCTCTTGCTACAGATTTCAAATAATAATAGCTGACAGCTTGGTTCTCTCAGGTCCTTAAAGTTACACATGAGCAGAAGAATAATCCAGTCATCTTTTCCTATAATAGCTCTTTCATTCTAAGGAGCTCAAAAGTTTTCACAACATTAAAAGTCTGAGATGCATCACTGCGGGAATGGAGTCATGATTCCTCTCATCTTAAAGACTGAAAAACTGAAGTATGAGTTAATAGCACAAAACCAGAAGACATTAGATACTCCTGCACTGGAGTAACAACTGGAAACAAACCAACCTGACTCTCAGATCCATTAGACAGTAAAGTCAGTCCACTCTCCTGAGCACTAGCTGTATGTCTTAGTCAGGAATCAACGATTTTCATGCAGTTTAGGTGGCCTTCCTTTTCTAATGTGAATTGTTAACAGAACTTAATTTTATGGAGCTCAACTTCACTTCTTCTACCAGATGTTAATACGTATGCTGAAAAGTTTCTGAATCCACCAACAGGCAGTTTAAAGACCGCATTTCCCAATTAATTCTGTAGTGCTTTTAATACCCAGATAGATAGGAAAGATATCTTGAATCTCAGACTGAAGTACCTTGCTCACCTACAGTAGCTCCTGGTTCCAATGAATTCTGACTGTGACTTGGAAAGTTGGGTGTCACTGGGGTAAAAGGTAATACAGGATCTGGCATTGTCACCACTGGGTTAGTGCTAACAGGAGTCGGCTGAATAACACTGACAGGAGTAGAGGTAGGAGAAAGAATCAAATGTTGAACTGGGTCTCGGTATTCTGAGAGATCAATTCTCTTTCCCAGACTGGGTCGAGGAGGGTCGCATGTTGTGAGGTGGTGATACATGGCGAGTAAAGCTTCTCCTAAACACTTCCACCTGCATGTAGAAACACAATGGCATCAAAACTTCATTAATGCTTGTCACATTATTTTCTAAATTATATTTTAAAACCTAACAGCATTCAACATTGTTCTTCTCCAATAGCTCAGAGGTAGCAAGAGCAACTTTTCCATGGGAGAGGAATACACATCTGACTGTCAAAATCTGTCCCACAACCAGAAAAGCTGGAGAATATCTTTCTGTATTTCCTGTCATATGGACCATTGACAATTTCACGCCTGGAACAGATGTTCCAGGAGCTTTCTTTCTAAAATACACCACTCACAAATACAGTGGCATGTGGCAGCAGGCAAAAGTTTTCAGAGGCAACTGGTGACTTGGTTGCAGTAGAAAGGAAATGGGAGTCAACAATGTGCCTGATCTCAAAAAACGTCTCTAACAAAAAAAGTCTATGCAGTGGTTGCTGAGGAAATTACTCTATACTGAATGCTAGAAAAGAAGTGTCAAGGAACCATTTTCAGATTCTTCACTCAACCAACAATAAAAAACATCTCACCCTTATCCACAAGTAGAGCAGCTTCTCTGCAATGGGATCTATGTGCAGAGTCCATTGATATTCCAGAAAAATACATGCAATAAAAAACCAAACTAAAACGAATCCTTTCTGCCTCAATAAAGACATATGTAACAACTCATTAGTATCCTTGTGCCTTGCTGCAAATAAAGAACTGTAATTTATTTCTAAGTTTCCACTATCCCAATAGTAAAAACATTTTTTAAAAAGCTAAACTTACTTTGAAGTTTATATATAAACCAGTCATATATGAAAAATCCAGTAATACAGCTGGAATGGCTGCCAAATCACTAAATCATTCTTAGTTTGTGGTTTTGGTTTTTTAGTTTTTGCGGTTTGGTGGTTGTTGTTGTTGGGTTTTTTTGCATCAACGGTGTTAACTCAAAGGTTGAAAACTGACAGATATGGGGCTTACGCTAAAATTCTAACCAGATCAAAACAACCTATAGACTCATAAAATACCAAAAACATTGGGGGTCTTTTTTGTTTGTTTTCACAAGAGAAAAAGTGTTACAAAGAAACCTGAAGTGCAACACAGTTGTCAGCATAAGTGGCTTTAGAGAAACCTTTTAAAAACACAAAATATGAAGACATACGTGAGAAAAGGAATTGGCTGGACCAGTCTGAGGTCTGGTTCTCTCTCACGCACCAGCAAAGTCTGTCTTTTCTTACGTAGCTCCAGGGCTTCATCTATGATTCTTCCTGTTTCAGCTGCACTCACATTTACATTATGGATAGACATGTCACTAAGAAATAATAAGAAATGAAAACAAGTTAAAGCTTTTGGGTTTTGGCTGTTTTTTTGTTTGGTTGGTTGGGGTTTTTTTTAAAGACTGAGGAGATTCATTTGATATATTCCTATAATGTAACATAAACAGTGTTAAAACAAGCATCCAAATAACATTATTTTACAAACTTTATAGCATGCATATAGAAGTGCTCACCATTCAAAATCTTTGTTCTACCTTAAAAACCGAAGGATAAAGAGATTGTCCTATTCGTCTTCCAAACACCAAAAAATGAAGGAAAGCAGGAGGTTTTATTTTTTTTTCCTTTCTTGGACAGGAGCTTTTGGTTCCGAAACAAACTGTATGGCTGAGGAATTCCTTTCATTCCAAAGTGCTATTTTGAGGAATTAATATCATCACAAACAAAATTTGAAGTTCAAAATTGTCTTGTATTGTCTGAGCCTAGGACTGAATTTTTGAAAGATGACCCACTTTTGCAGGGAGATCACAATCCAAAAACAAAAAAACAAGTGGCTAAAAGCGCTGGCTTAATTCAGCATGTAACTCATTTTAAGAGCCAGACCTCAGGCAGCTTAACAAATCAAGGTCTCTATAACTAAACAACTGTCTGTTAAAGGGATACTGCTATCCATAGAATCCTAGAGCCTTAAAAACTCAGTTATTCTTTCTCTTCTATATCTTCTGAATACTCTGTATTTTCACATTTTAGATGTTACAGTAGTCTAAAATGTAAAACATGTTATTGACCGATTTATTGCATAACTTAAGATGCATGCTAGGATAAATGTTCCACTTCCATTCACCACACTCAAAGGGTACTGAGGTTACCTGCACTATATCCAGTGAGGCAGAACTATAATTAAACTAAAAACTTCACTTCTTTCTCAAATTCCGCTGACCATCACAACAACATATTACAGTATCAGAAGCAGCTCTGATGTTGAATGGTCAGTTAACTTGGACAGATGCTGTTTATTTTTCAGGCCCATACTGTATTTTCCCACTTTCCTCCAACCTACTCATACTACAAAATTCACACAGAAAGAGACAGTTTACCTTGCAGAGCTACAGGATACCAAACTTTTACTAAAAGTTTTACATACTGCAATTAAAAAAAAAAGGAATAAAATCTCAAACATAATATTGCAAAATCTTTTCAGAGTTGCAGTGGTCTGAAAGTTCAATAAACTAAGATTTTTGGCACCGCAGGAACTAATGAAACGTACAGTCTTCTGATTGTACTCATCAACAAAAATCAGTTGGACTCCCTGAAACCTACTGATATGAGAATATTGTATCAAGTCACAAATTTGTAACTGCTTGGAAAAGCACTGAAGTCTGTGGTGTATTGTTTTTTTTCCAGTGAGGAAAAGAAAACTCCCAAAATGAATGCTGCAGCAATCATCTGCAAATAAATAAATAAACAAAAGGAACAGGGATATTACAAGAGGTCTAGGTATGAAAATGAGTAAGCAACAGCAAACGGATTTTTTGCTTCTTTCCACCTCACTACAAAAGTAACTATTGAAGAACAATCTGTCAGCAGCACCAACACTTAACATGGATTTATTATTCAGAAGACAGGTCAGCAAGATACTGTTATAGCTTAAAGCATTATTTCTCAACAGCTTTTCTGAACTACCCCAAACCCAAAATTTACACCCCAAATGTAGTCTATACTATAAGATGACATTTACCATTTGAGGAACATCCTTAAGGAATCTTTCCGGAGGCAAGGCTGCTCCTCAAAGATCTTCTCCTTCAGAACCAGTCCTTTGCTATATAGACAGTCTTTTTCAAGAGCTTTGCAGATAAAGTACAAACACGCTGACAGAGAAACAGAAAAAGAACGGTCAGTTGCCACTTTGGCTAACTCAAAAGCTCCCATTTCTGGGTATACACGACTAAATTCCAAAATAACACGACAGTTACATAGACCAATAGCTTTGCAACATGTCAAATAATTACACACATACAGTCAAAATAACCTATCATGTCTTCCCAAGTGTCATATCCAGAAAAAGAATATTGGTAATTTTGTTTAAACAATGTTTGCAGTACATCTTTTATTTACTTTCAAAAGTCCATTTCTGTACAAAAGAAATTAGGATCATAAAGCAGAATCACAACTGTTTACCGTTTTCATGTTATCAAATGTCTTAACTGCAGATTCCATTAGCGTAACAAGCAATGAATCCCACCAGGTTTTTGCTCACATGGGCAATTATGTGAAGAGAACTAGGACCATTCCAGTAGGATAAACCAAGGGATCAGATTCAGCATTTCTGCCATCTGGCAATTTCTCTCCTAAACTTCATTTGAATCAGTTCATCCACTGGATAAGATTTTAGGGTCAGTTGTATCAACTGCTGTAACTACAATTAATCATAATAGGCTATGAACTAGACTGTAGTCTTACACACAATTCCTGGAACTATGTAGCTGGAAGTGACTAGAAAGACAAAATTAATGTACATTGAAAGGGAGGAGAACAGTCTACAGGGAAAGTTCTTGCAGAGGCTCTGATCTAAGAGACCACAGGCATTTATTTTTAGGGTAACCAGAATCGATACAAACCATCATACTTTATCACAAAATAAAAAAATCTCTACCTCGAAGTAAAAATCTCCATTATACCCTAATGCACTGCTTATGCAAGATACAGTTTCTCTCATACGATTGCTTGTTACAATTTTTTATTGATATGTGAAATTACATATTTCTTGAAAATTTTTTTAGTGTACTGTACTTACTTGTGTAGTCACTGAGTGTGTACAAGATTGTGATAAGGTTATCTAAACAAGGCCAGTGATCAGGATTACACCTGAGACCTTCTTCAAAAGCGTGACGAGCCAAAGGTAGGCGTATTAGTTTTACTGCCACACGACCAATTTTATACCACAGGTTGACATCAGTAGAGTCTAGCATTACAGCCTAGAAAGCATAACAAACAACATTGTTCACATTTCAGACACGCACATCCGCTTATCTACAGGGACGGGCACTGTTTTCAATAGGGACACTAAGGGTTTGGGGACTGAAGAGTGAACCAGTTATATCACATGTAACATCAGAAAGTACACAGAATCCAGACACACACACATACAAATAATGTATGCTGAAAGGTGTACACCTGCATTTTAGCAAGTGTCTGCAAATATTGAGGCTCCTGTGTTTTATTTCAGCTGTACTGTACCTCCAAATAAAACTCCATGGCTGTCTCTAAGTCATCCCGTTGTGCTGCTAATTGTGCTAGGTTTTTATAAGTGGAATATTTTAACATCAAGCCTGGATGTTTCAGCCCTTCTTTCTCATCACCAGAAAGAACTGCCTAGAAATGACAAAACAAATACAATGCAGGCATCAGGAATTAAACAGGAAAAAAGAGCAGCAAACAACTTGCCAATTGATAACACTGACATTTCTAATCAGTCAATAAAATGAAATAATACAAAACATAATAAAAATAGTTTACAGAGCTTCATTCTGTAAAGGTCACTGACCTCTCGCAGAAGACGAATCTCAAGCAGCTCATGATAAGCTTTAGCAGACTCTTCAAATCGGTCATGTTTCTGAAGGTCCAAAGCTTTGTGGTACAAAGCAAAAGCTTCTGCTTCCTGTAGTTTAAAAATCAGAACCTATTTTGTAGGGCAACTTTATTAAATATATTTGTTACAACATACTTGTATTTATTATGAATATCAGTGGTTTCACACTTTGAACACCTTCTCTTGTACAGCAGTCCACATCGAGTGTATAGCAGAACATTAGCCTTACTGACCCAATACAACACATTTGAGTGAAGTTTTAGCTTGCTAAAGCAGGATTCAAGAGATAAGACAGTAAAAACTTTCTTAAGAACAAAAATCTATGGTCAAACAATCCCTGCAATAAAAGAGGATGACTCCCATTGAGACAAAACTCCATTAAGAAGTTGTGGATTTACTTACTTGAGCTTCCTTTGTCTGTGTCTTATGACTTTTGAAGGTACCTTCGTAGTCATCCTCAATTGTAGAGCTCGCGTTCAGTGCTGCGATTCGAATCTAGAACGACAGTTGAGAAGTGACAAAAAATGTTACATTTATACATGCCCCAGTTTCCCTTGCAAACTAGATTTTTCTCATTTTTCTTACTTTAGTTGTTAAATGGACTATATTGACAGATCTCTTCATAAAGTCACAAGGACTGCAAGGAATTTAGCCATTACTATTTGCAATTAATAATACATCAAAACAATTTTCCCCCACCAAAGTCATCTGATAAAACAAAATTTCAAGCTTCTTTCAAGTAACAGCTTCCCTAGAACGGACGTGAGCATTGCAGTGATTTTTTCAAATTCTTAATGTACCAATAACTACAATCACTCTGAAAACAATGTTCTCATTATGTCA
>NW_010131172.1:46700-49512 GCF_000699245.1 Pterocles gutturalis
AAAATGTTCTATTTTATTTCTACCAACACATCTCAAAAATCATCTCAATAAGCCCTTACCATGTTCAGAGATATTCACACCTTCTTTCTTCAGGATTAGGAGGAAGGGCCTCACAAAGAGAGGTCTGGAAAGCAAATAGGTTACAGTATTTATTCTGCCCATAAAGCACGCATTCAGAAGTAAAAGACAGGCTGGGAATACTTTACTCAATAACCAATTAACTGTCCTATGTCACCGCTACCCCATGCCAAGAGATAAATCGCCCTACCGCACAGGAACAATAACATTAAAGTGAATTTTAACTGGAGGCAGAGAATAAAATACAAAGTTAACCACATTCATTACTTTAGGATGGCTTTCAACACTCTAGTCATGGCGGTGAGGGGGGAGTGGAAGTATTAGCAGTGTAATCACAGCTATAAGATTATTCGGTTACTGTATAATATTTGATAAACATACATTATTTTAACAACATTACAGCATGAATCCCTTTAATGACAAAAGCTAAACCCAAAAACTACTTGAATACTCTGGCATTTTATGAGCACGGATCATTGCAGCTTATGAGTTTATCTTCAGTTACTTTAAAAAAAACAATCATGGAAGTCTTCCTGCACTTTTTATCGATAGCACAAACCAGAGTGCTCTCTCATGTCTAGAAACCACAACACCTACAGACATTTACAGAACAGGAAAGGAAAAAGAAAAAAGGATGGTATCTGTGTCAGACTGACTTTGCAGCAAGCCATAACGGCTAGTCAGCCCATTCCTCAAAATACTGCCTGCACCAGGAAATTCCTCCGATTAAATATGTTTTCATTACTGCTATCCCTGCTATACCAGAACTGGTGTCTATAACACAGTTGTCTTTTCTGAGTATTTTGACCAACTTCTACAGACCACTTCTAATGCAAAAGCAAGTTATAGCTACTGCATATGCACTTAGAGCTATTAGATTTATGCAAACAAAAGAAACTTATTACTAACTACTGCTTCTCCATTCTGAAGGAAGGATACTAAAATTTCCAGTCTTTTTACCACTGATAATATGTGTAAAAAGGAAAATACACATTTATAATTTGTAAGTCATTTTTCCTCACAACTAAACCCATAATTTATATTCTATTAACTGCTTGAAACATTCTTTTAGTCAAGGCAAAAACCTCTGTACTGCTTTTTTCAGAAAACCTTCACTGCTACATGCTAAACCTTCCCATCAACCCAAACAAAAAGATGACACATGCAAGACAGGCTAAAAACACTCTTTAATATTGGAGATCACATTAATAGAAGAATAAGTCCAGAATTAACCACAGAGGAAGCAGTGGGAGTTTTGAACTATAAGCTGATTTAACTCATATAGCAGCACGATTAGTTCTACACGTAGAGAAAATAATGCTTTGACATGAATTTCATTCACTCACCAATATTTTGCTTGCCCATGCACCACCTACTTTCCTCACCTGCAGTAAATCAGACTGACAACTGCACAGCAATAAAACATTTTTCTCTTTAAGTCACTAAATAAACATTAATAAAAGCTCAAACCTCTTCAAGACAAGGATTCCTTGTCTACTTTGCATATGGAGAAAATATATGCACAGAGATTAATGGTTATCTCTTTCAGAAATATTGACGCCCCAGGTTTTGACAGAAAGTGCAGATGCTTATAACATCTAAATAAATAAGGCTGCATAATCCCAAATCAACTACATATTCAAACTGAGTGTTTTAAAGTTCATTTACATATATGCCTACATTCAGAAATATGCTCAAGTCTTTTGCTGAATCCACATTATCTTGCTCAAGGCAGCAGAGGAAGTCACCAGGAGCCAAGAGCTTACTGCCATGGTTAGACTGCCAATGAAACTGCAACCACAGAAAAGGTGCGGAAAAAAAGTTAAATCTACTTTTCATTTATACAGGAAGTATATAACAAATATTCAGCACCTCTCCTCTCTGGTGAGCACAAGTCGAGAGAGCATACCTGAACAGAACAGTGCAATGCTTTTGAAAAGCAGAACCAGGATATTGCCTCTGTCAGCTTTGATACTGGCATGTCAGGCAGGTGGGGAGGTTTGTTTCATTTTTTGTAAACTGGGCATTGCATGTGGTTGCAACCCTAACTATGCACTGAGTTACAACAGTGTCATAACACCTAAGAATTAAGTACGTCACCACAAACACTTTCACAGGAACGCAGCTGCATCAATCAGGCGTAAAAAAAAAAATAAAAAAATTAGTCTTTAATATAAAGCACTACAAACCAGTCTGAAATTTTTCAGTTACAAGAAAGTCTCACCTACAAATCTGTGGCTATGACAGGGAGGGACATCCTCAAAAGGCAACAATACCTCCTGAAAGCCTTTTGCCTTCAAAATCTTATTTCCTTTTACCTTAGTAGTTTAAAATTTAGGTAAAAACTTTAAATGTCAGCTCTTGTTCCAAAGCTTGTGTGATTCCCAACTTCCAAATAAGAAACAAAGGGAGTGACCTGGGCTTTCCTGGCTTTTGTTGATGCTGCTACGCTTGGCATCCATACACTCCAAATACACGTTTATTTTTAAAAAAAACACACTTGATTTTTGTTCTGGGGTTTTGTTTTTAACACTGCAAAGATACCCGCATTTTAGCAAAAGCCGTTTTTACCGAAATACGGTGATTTTCCGCAAAAAGGAGCGGGGACACCTGTCACGCTGCTCGCCAGGCTCCACTGCCCAGAGGGTGGCACAAAGGGCCGGGAGGAAGCGGGGGAGGGCGGGAGGCCCCTTCACCTCCGGCCGTGGCTCCGTGGCGGGGCGCAGGCTCCCTC
>NW_010131173.1:0-9233 GCF_000699245.1 Pterocles gutturalis
AAAAAAATCTATGGCTCCTAAGTATCAACAGAGAACATAACCTGCATTTATTTAAACAAAGGTGTAATAATTTCTATGAAGAAGACTGAAGTCAATGACCAAACACAACTGAATTCACAAACTCATGAGAAAATGAACTGCATGTCAAAATCAATGAAGTCAGTACCAGAAACACAATCTCCGATAAAAATCCAGTCTTTATACAAACTTAACAATTTTATAAAGCAGTTTAGTAACTTAAAACCATTGCATATGTCATATTTCCTTCTGTAATATTTTTTTAAAAGTTCAGACTACCTACTATTAATAGACAGAGCTCCTGTTCTGAGTTGACTGATGGAACTAACTGCGAATGGTCTTGAGAAAAGGGAAGCACCATTTAGTCGCCTCCACTTAACCTTTGGTTCTGGGTAACCCTGAACATAGCACGGCAGCGTGATGTTTGAGCCAATATCTGCAGATTCATCACTGGGTTCCTGCGTGAAAACTGGGGGAGCTGGAGAAAAACCAAAAGAGCACACAAAGTGAATTGAGGTTGCAACATGACATTAGCATTCTGCTTACACTATTGATGACCTGAATTTATGTTCCATTATGCACAATTATTCTTCTAACAACTCTAGCAGTACCTTAAAAAAAGCAGCTTTGCATGCTCTCTACTTACAATGGGGAGCCCAGAAACAGGCTAAACACCTCAAGAAAATGAAGATACATCTAACAACAGATTTCCAACTCTAGCAGTACCTTAAAAAAGCAGCCTTGCATGCTCTCTACTTACAATGGGGAGCCCAGAAACAGGCTAAACACCTCAAGAAAATGAAGATACAGACACTTGCATCAGATGAAAGCGCATACTCAAGTGCTAGCATTGTTAAGTTTCTTGTCTTCTTCAAACAGCGTTCCTCACTGCTTCAGAAAGTGTAGGTGTGTCTCGCCCCACTTCAGTGGACAGTCGAGAGAGGTTTTTTGTGATTCCCCAAAAAGGAGCACTGGCTAGGTGGAGTCAGTGACTCAAGGAACAATACAGCACAATGTTATTCACCTCAGCAACTGCATAAACATCAGGAATCAACTTCTCAGAGTCAAGCACCAAATCACACTTATCAATTATCACCAGCCATTAATCAAGCACCACATAACGCTCAGTCATTATTTGAGGCTAAAACCAGACAGAAGACAGTACAACAGAGTTGAAAAGTAAGAAAAGGGGCCAGAAAGACAGAGACACACAAAGAGACAAACACAAACACACAGACACAGAGAACACCACCCATGCCTCATTCCAGCACGTGTCTTCTCTTCAGGCAGAAGTCTTTGTTTCAGGCAGAAGCTCTGTGTGTGGGGTGGTGATGGGACGATCGGGTTGTGAAGGGTCGGCGGGGAGCACAGTTCGGGCTCACCTTTTATACAGTTCAGTCCAGTCCAGTCCTGGACCACACCTCAGGTGGGGCCCAGCATCCAGGTCACCTTCGGGGTTGACCTTTGGGGGACGCAACAGCCCTGCATCCAGCTTGCCTTCATGGGGGGGAGCAGTTGGTTCTCCACCGAGGAGATGACTCCAGCCCTCAGCGCCCATGTCCCACCTGACAGATGTGCCGTCACTCAAGACATTAACAACTTGCTAATGTCCTAGACACGGTGGCGTCTCTTCTTCAGAAATGTTCTGTCCGAGTGCTCTGCCCAAGCACTCCTGGTGGAGTCTCTTCCTTAGAAAATGTTCTGCCCGTTGTTTGTCACATAAACATGGATCATCCCGGAGGGGATGGGTAGGGGTCCGGTCCCTGATGATGTGCCTGACAGGAACTGGCATTTAACAAGATGCGATGTGTCAGGCCCCAAGCAGTCAGAAAGAATTAAGAAAAGAGGAGAGGAAGGGCTAAGTTACAATAACCTTACATAGTAACTTCAGTTAGTATAACTTATTCTCTACTTGAGAACTATGTTAGGCTGAGGTTTCAGCAGTTTCCTCCTCTGCCTCTCTCTTCCTCCTCATAACTTTTATGCTGTGCAAAAGAAGTAAGAGTGAAGGAAAGCTGGAGTTCAAACAGGACAAGGAAGCAGCTTAGTGAACATGACCAAAAAGCTGTTCCCAGCACACACACAGACTTACATGCGTTTCTGAGAAAGGTTCAGAAAACCAAGGCACCACTGACCAGATACACTCAAATGAGAGTATTTACTATCTAGATTGCAAGCTACTTACAGCCAACATCTAGAGTGATCTTTCCAGAAGCTCTCCCTGCATCATTGGTAGCCACACAGGTATAGTCACCAGCATCCAGATCTTGTGTTTCCTGGATCTTCAAAAGACCCCGATGAGTATCAATAATGAGAAACGCTGATGCCCTCAACTCTAAGTCACCTAAGTCCAGACAGAAAAAATGTAACTGAAATGTAACAGGGTATTTACCAAAATTATTCCAACAAACCAGTGTCCAAGTTAGAGATTAGTTCACAGCGTGCCTGCATTCATTGAGCAGATGAGCACTCTGACTTCCGCTCAACTGAGTGGAAAAATTCATTACTACATTAGACACAATCCCTTTTTATCTGTTTCACAAAGGGAACACAAATCCAAGTAGCTTTGGACAGATATCAGTGTTAGGACAGTGTGCCAGACTTTATTTCTCCTTCATGAGTTAGATACCACATGTAGTAGCCAGCTCTGTACCAAGTTGGGAACTCTGCAAAACCTAGAAAACAGTTCTGCTACCTCCCAGGCTCAGCAGGAGGCACAATACTGATGGGTAACATTTAGAATTAGGGATGAGTAACAAAGCCTGATTTAAAATACAAGCCAACCATTACCTGCAGCGAGTTCAGAAGTAGCTTCCTTTGAGGGAAGGTTATTTGCAAACAGACCAGAACGGAGTTTGTGCTTCCCTCCAGCCATTGTCAGAGTTGAAAGATTGGACTGGAGAAGCTATCTGTTGGCAATATCTACCGAACAAGATTACTGGTTTTCCAGAAAATCAGCAGGCAGGTGGTTTATACAGCCACACACAGGGGTCAACTGCTTTTTCTGAGAATAAAAGTTCAGTCTCGAGACATGGAATTCTCTGATTCACACTTTACAAAAACTCCTGCAGTAGTGATATGCAACATCCGGCCTCACTACCTAAAAAACTTTAAGCGGGTACCTCTGAGATTCAGAAGAATCAAATAAAATTCCCCAAGTGTTGCAAAGGAATTTGAGCAAAACATCCAGTGGGAAAAATAAAAATGTTTTGCAACTCTTGTAGCATATAGCTAAACATTTTCTGACCAAAAAAAAAAAAAAAAAGTTATTTAAGTAGGCAAGAGGTTCTGCTTTTTCATGTTAATTGTGTTACAGTATGTTCGCCTATTGTATTTAAACAAGAGCAAGAATTTATGCCCTAAAGGTTAACTGTAGTATTTTCTAGATTTAGCCAATCTCACAGGACAGTCACTGGTTGAATGCAACATAAAGCTTCTGAGAAAATGAAGTCACTTCAGGATCATTGTTCTGAATATTACTGCAAAGTAAATAAATCAAACACAAAGTAATAAGTGCACCTTTAAACCATTTAACTTGGGGATGTGGGATTCCAGTTGTTTTACACTCCATAATAGTTGTGTCTCCAAGAGCAACCAGAATTTCACTTTCAACTATGGTCAATGTTGGCCCCTCTAAAAAGAAACAATACAGAAAAAATGAGTTCCTCACCCAAAGCATATACCATTTTTAAGATACAAACCATGAAATACTCTCATTTTCTCTTGTTATAGGTAAGACTATTTCCATTAAAAGTTGTAAAGCCTTAAAAATCATGTAAGGTGACAGACAAACATTGGGAAATGAAAAAAGTAGAGAGTCTGGAATGTCCAGAGCACCTGGACCATATGTAGAATATACAGGAATTTAAGGAAAGAATTTGAAGAGTATAGGAAGTTAAAAGATTCAGAGTCTCTCTCCTGCTCCAGCCAGATGTTGGTCATAAAGAATTTTAATAGTCTGCTATTAATATAATAATGTAATGTTTAGAGCACACAATTAGGACTAGGCCTCCGGAGTGCTGAGCACACTACAGAATTTACAGAAACATGATTCCTTCTCTAAAGACTTACTCAGGTTTGCAAGCCTACCCCACTTAAATACTCAGTTTTATGTTTTGTTTTGTTTTTTCTTAAAAACAGCCTAAGAAGAAACATTAAGCCCCAAATATCACCTAGCAACGCTATTCAGATTTGAACAGAAAACAAAAGGGATATTTGTGAGCTGTTCAACATATCTTCTGAGTTTTTGGAAATTTCTACCAGTGTGTTCTGTATTTAACTAATATTGTACTAATTTTAACAGTTCCTCCCTGATCATGCATTAGTTCGCTTTTTTAATTTCAACTACACTGTTTCTTTTACCTACCGATGTACGTAAGCGTGGATGTCTGTTTCTCTGTCCCAGCTGAGTTACTTGCCAAGCAACCATAAATTCCTGCATCTTTTGGAACTGCCTTTCTTATGATTAAGGTGCCTTCTGGGGTCAGTCTATACCTGGGAACACACAGGGGAACAACTTAAATGATCAGTTAAATTAAAGAGAATAACTGTTACATCCACACTCCAAGAACCAACAGCAGCAGCATGAGCAGATGGTTTATAAACTGGTAGTACTGGTTTTTTCTCATTATAAACAATGATATGAGTATTATTACATCTATCAGAGAATATCAATGCATTTTGTGAAAAGCAGTTAAATTAATCTTGTAAAAAACCTTCTAAAGAAGAGTACTAAAGTATTTCTGTTTTAGAGATGACGAAACTGAAATAAAAGAGTTGTAAAGGCAAAGGTTGAGGTACTATTTCCAAAATGCACAGGCTCCTGTGGAAGAAACAGTCAGAATATTTTGGCATTCTTCACAACTTCTTTCTCACATAGAAAAAAATAAAAAATAAATAGAGAAAGCTATAACCCCTACCTGCTCGAACCAATAATAAACATATCGTTGTGTGTCCATACTACTGTCGGCTTTGGATAACCTGTTGCAGAACACCTGATAGACACTTCAGAGCCTTCTGTAAAAGTCTGATTCTTAGGTGAAATTACAATCCTAGGTGGTTCTAGTAAAAGAAATCAAAACCAGCAGTTGAAAAGATTCATTCAGAAAACACAGATTATAATAACAACTTTATTCCCTTTTTCAAACAGCTTTGCAGCAAGAAAACAGTCCTAATAAAGGTCACATTAGTGCTTCCCTGCAGCTGCCTTCATTTAACACAGCTAACAACCGTCAGAAACACATGAATTGCATCATAAGATCAGCAACTGCACTAAAATATAATCAGTCTGGTGATAACACATTCTTTTAAGTCCCTTTTACTTACAACATATCCAAAGAGTTTCAATTTCTTGAATTAGCTATCCTTTCTCAGAGCCCAGCCATTTCCAGAACAGCAGGAGACCTCGTCACCTTTTACACGGAAGGGTTTATCAGGAGTAGCGTAGCTCTGAGAAATAGAGGCTGGCGAGTCTGTAGGTGCTATCAATGGAGTCACACTCTGCTCACTGAAACAAGGTGTCTGTGGCTCTGCAGGTCCAACTTCACTTGGTAATACGGACTAGTTACACCCCCTTACAGGGCAGGGGAGTACATAACAGTTCATAACTGTCCCACAGATATCAGACATTGTACTGTCTGTCACCATCCCAGTTACTACATCGTGACCTGCCCTGTAACACATCTCATGGAACAGGAGAGCAAGGTTCCCAAGGAACTGCAAGCAGTTTTGAAATATAATTAATCAGTATACATATCCTGGACATAATGTTGATTTAACCTTTTTAGTATAATATAATTTTACTAAAAATATTTGCATTATTTTCTGTGTTTTAGTTTAATGAATAATTCAGATCTGTTAGTGTTTCATGCAAACTTCTGCATGCTCCTATTAAGCCCAAGAGAAATATAATTGCCATTTTGAGGAAGGCTCTTTGATGCAGTATGGCACCTGGTGCTCTGGGGAGCAGGATTACTGCGAGGACTCAGTGACTCTGTTTCCAGTTATTAACTGGATATATGAGCTTGTAAAGGATCCTGAGATCTGTAAGCGAAAGTGTATGCAAAACCACACAGCTATACTGCACTGCCAGACAAGGAATACATTAAATAATAAACAACAACTAACTTACACACAGTTGCAAATTGTAAACACAGGTGCATATAATGCCTCATCGTTTCCTTTCTCAAATGCACATCCATCAACCTTCCCCAAGTTCATTACCTGTTCACTTATAGAGCAGATTTAATAAAAACCTCCAGGGTCCTGAAAAGCCCCTCCCATGTTTCCCAACAGGTCCAAAATCTCTGAGCTCCCAGAGGAAAGGCACCAGAGGAAGGCAGAGCTCCAGAAGTACTAGGATTAAATCCAGATACAAGGGGACGGGGAGAGGCAGAACTGTCCTCAAGTGATTCATGATGTGTACAGCTTTCTCAGCTATTTTTATTTTGTTTTAAATCCTGCCAAAAGCCACTGGGAGACAATCTGCATGCTCTGGTCTTGGGGAAGATCTCCTCTCATGCCGATATTAGGAAACTGTCTCCAATGGCAATTACACATTATACTTGGGCAACACACCATTGCTCACGCAGTTATTTTCACACAATGATATTATCAGGTGAGCAGAAGAAGGAGGAAGAAATATTTGTACTTAACATACAAGCAATGAAATGAATTTTTAAAAATCAATATACACAGCTGCAATACTCAAGCTACCAGCTAGACTCAGTGAGGCCACATTTGCCGCTGATTAACTGTCTTGTTTTCTCGCTCAAAGGCCAGCAAGCAGGCAGGCGTGCAGAACAGGCTTTCTTGTATGACACGTCAAACTGATCTCTTTTGTTTTGTTCTTTGTGTCATGGAGGAGAAGATCTGTACATGGGCAGAAGAAGCACAAGCTCCTTACAGTGCCAATCCCATTCAAGGCCATAGAAAAAAAAAAATCTTTTAAACAACATAGATCATGTGTAAAGGATCAGAAAGGTTAGTGTGGAGCCTTCTCTGACTGGTCAGAAGCATTCACGCTTGTCACCATCCTCAGCCCTAATATTCATTTAAACCATTCAAAGCAGTTACACTTAGCATGAAAAAGGGACAGCAAAGACTATATTTTTTTATACAACATAAAAAACCCCTCTTATCAACCTTTATTAGCAAAACCTAGACTTATTGCCAATATTTTTCACTACTTTCTGCATGTGTTTTTTTTAAACAGACACTTTTCCCAAAAAGCCACCCTACAGATGGTACCTGACTGAATCACTACTTATAAAGTATCAATATGTTTGTGCAGCACCCTCAATATTCTTTCTTGCCTTTTACACTAAGAGCATTTTTGGAAAACTGAATGATTCAAACTATTCACCTGACAAATAAGGCATTAAACAAGGCTAAAGAAGAGCAACTATTTAAATGTATCTAGATCAAAAAAAAACACCAAGTAAGAATGCAACCAGTGCGGCAGTTTGCACAGGTTACTTTTGTAACATTTCACTTCACTACTGTAAGACCTTACAGAAAACAAACAGCCCCTCCTACATCCACACAGATACTGTCAGAGACGTGCTGGAGCTCCATCCCCGTGTCCAGGCTCGTCGCAAGCAGGTCTCTGTAGTTACGACCCGTTCTTGTTAGCAGCAACTAAAAGGGTCTGAACTGACCTCCCTGGGCTTCTAACTACCAAGATGCTACAAGAGCAGACGCTTATCACAATGCCCTGCTATTAGCAATACAGGAACTGTAGTGTTAATGTGAAAAATTCTCTTCAGACTCAAGTCCTGCAGGACCACAGCGATGTCTACAAATTCTTTTGTTATTGTGAGTTCTATGGCTATGCTGTCTCGCCCCACTCCAGTGGACGGTCGAGAGAGGTTTTTTGTGATTCCCCAAAAAGGAGCACTGGCTAGGTGGAGTCAGACAGTGACTTGAGGAACAATACAGCACAGTTTTACTTACCTCAGCAACTTCACAAACATCACAAATCAGCTTCTCCAAGGCAAGCACCAATTCACACTTCTCAATTATCACCAAACAGGGGAAAATAAGAAAGAAGGGCAGAAAGACAGAGTCAAAGATGCAGAGACACACAAACACACAGACACAGAGAACACCACCAATCCCTCGTTCCAGCACGTGTCTTCTCTTCAGGCAGAAGTCTTTGTTTCAGGCAGAAACTCCGTGTGTGGGGTGGTGATGGGTCGGCGGGGAGCACAGTTCGGGCTCACCTTTCATACAGTTCAGTCTGGTCCAGTCCTGGACCAACCCTTCAGGGGGGCCCAGCATCCAGCTCACCTTCGGGGTTGACCTTTGGGGGACGCAACAGCCCTGCATCCAGCTTGCCTTCATGGGGGGGAGCAGCTGGTTCTCCACCAGGGAGACGACTCCAGCCCTCAGCGCCCATGTCCCACCTGACAGATGTGCCGTCACTCAAGACATTAACAACTTGCTAATGTCCTAGACACGGTGGCGTCTCTTCTTCAGAAATGTTCTGTCCGCGTGCTCTGCCCAAGCACTCCTGGTGGAGTCTCTTCTTCAGAAAATGTTCTGCCCGTTGTTTGAGACATAAACATGGATCATCCCAGAGGGGATGGGTAGGGGTCCGGTCCCTAACATATGCCTTACTTTTTCCACATGGGAACAGATAACTGGAAGTGAATGGCTTTGATCTCAAACTGTCTAAAAACCTACATCATGCTAGCGTCAAGAGCGCACACTGGGAAGGTGCAGGGGGGGAAGAAATATCCAACTCCACTATTATGATGGCTATTAACATATGTCAGTAAGTGTCACAGAAGACTGGGGTTATGTAGATACTGAGGAATTCCTCCCAGAGCATAGATTTCCACTTTGATGTCAGATCAGGCACAGACTTCACATTATATATTCTACAGGTACATAGGCAGGAGGAGACAGGCCAAGGAGAGTGTTCCCCCTCTGACAAATGAGAGAGGAGAACTGGCATCCTCAGACATGGAAAGAGCTGAGGTACTCAATAAGTGCTTTGCCTCAGTCTGCACTGGCGCTCAGGGTTCCCATGTCTGTCAGGACCCTGACCCTCTAGGGGAGGGTGAGAGGAGCGGAATCCCTCCCACGGGAACAGCAGAACAAGTCCGAGACTGCCCCATGTCACTGAATGTATATAAGTCTACGGGGCCAGATGATATTCATCCCAGGGTTCTGAAAGAGCTGGCTGATGTGGTTGACGAGCCACTCTCCAC
>NW_010131173.1:9644-9860 GCF_000699245.1 Pterocles gutturalis
GGGCCCTGGGCAACCTGATCTAGTAAATGTGTATGTTTGGTGGCCCTGCCAGGCAGGGGGGTTGGAACTACATGATCCTTGAGGTCCCTTCCAACCCAGGTCATTCTATGATTCTATGATTCTACTCCTTTTGATTTCAGAGTGTGTTACTACTTCCAGCTAAATGTTGATACATGGGAAGGGATGACATCCGGAGGGACCTGGACAGGCTGGAGA
>NW_010131174.1:0-62238 GCF_000699245.1 Pterocles gutturalis
TCCATCTCACTACCAGATCATCCAGATCGAACTTGCTCAGTTTAGCCGCGAGGATGCTGCAGGAGACGGTAAAAGAAAAAAAACATCAGTGAGATAGAATTCTTTTGCTTTTGTTTTGTGATATTTTCTCGGTTGAGCTCTTTACTTCCACGGAAACTGCCCCCTAAGTGCATGCTTTGATCTAGTCCAAGCTATCAGCATAGAAAGACATGTCTTATCAGATCCTGGTTGGAATGATTAGCTTTCCTGTTTCACCCATGACAATCAATGTTCATACTTAGAATGGAATTCCTTCATTAAGACAAAATAATCTTCTTCACACATTTGTTTCAGTCATTTCACCTCCTCTAAATCTATCCTTAACAGAAATTTTCACTGATAGATGAAAATGTGATTTATTTTCTTTTCTGTTATAATAAACATTGTTTACAGCAGAGTGATTTGTCAGACCAGAGAAAAACAGTACTAACTAGCCACAGGAGCGTATTAATCTCATTTATTAACCAACGCAGAAAAGAACTGTCTATAGGGTAGGGTACAACTGTGATAGTGGTAAGGAAGTGTTACAAAACTGGATGCTGCACTGTGCTCACATGACAGAAAACAGGCATTACACTGTATGGCTCTAACGCAGGGATACAGATTCCCTTCCCCTTCTCCTTCCTTTTCCCCTTTGTCTTCTCCTTTTTGTAAAATCAGGGTATAAAGAAGAGAAAGTGGAAAGACAATTATTGAGTAAAGAGACAAGGAAAATATGAAATAAGTTTCTCAGTTGGAAAGAAAATACACAGCCAGCAGCTGAGAGAGTAATATCCAAAAACTTCCAGTAGAATTCAGCCAGAAGGTAAAGGGAGCATACACGGTTTTCTAGGAAGGTTTTACAGATACTATTTTTATTAATGCATCTTTAATTGCAATATCACCTTTGGTAAAAATCAAGCTATATAATTGGGAAAAAAATCAAAAATTACTGTCTTCTCACTAATATCTTCTCTACTTCAAACTAATAGATACTAAATGAAAGACTGTGACCTTCCCTGACATAAGCATTTTAGGCATGAAAGGGAATGCAGTGCTCAGCCCCACCTGCAACCTGATTTGTTTTCCTTCCTGTAGATCACCTGTTGGTGGACAGCAAGACAAAATTGTCCACATCTTTCCATTCATCCTGCCTACAAATAAAGTATAATATTTTAATTTTTACTCTCCTTCCTTCCTTCCATCCTTCCTTCCATCCTTCTTTCCTTCCTTCCTTCCTTTCTTTCTTTCTTTTCTTTCTTTCATTTTTTTCTTTCTTTCTTTCTCTTTCTTTCAATATTAATTTCTCTTCCTAATCTATGACAAATTATTTTGTTCAACAATTTTGTTACATATATAGAAACCATGAGGTGCCTCATTTAGGAATACAGTTGTGTCAGATGGCTTCTATATTCAATAGCAAGAGGGAGGCAGAAATCTTGTTATGGAGACCTGAATTACCCTCTAGAGGACACAGTCTCTCTCCAGACATTCCAAAGGGAGTTGCAAATGACCCCACAGCATCAGGCACTGAAAGCTGGCCTGGAAAGAATGAGCTCTGGTGCCTTGGTGCTCCCTGAAATCAGAAGGAATTGGGGTTACATCATTTCTCCTTAGGTGACCTGGTTTGCTTATGGGTATCCTCACATGAGGAGTGGCAACAATCTTCCCACTTTAATAAGGCCTCAAGAGCAGAAGGATATAGTCCAAGTATTGCACGTAGTTATCAGCTGCTAGACAGGATTTTCTTCTCCTGAAGTGTTTCAAAAATAAAATTATTGAAAGCAAATAACATAACTTTCATTTTTGTTAGTATCTCATTCTTCTCTTTCCTTTTTAATTTCCCATTACTTTTTTTTTCAGACATGTTTTTCTCCCATGTTTTTCTCTGTTTTAATGCAATTTCAGCAAATCCAATGTTTTTCATTTGAAAACAGGGAGGGAAAATAAACTTGTTACAATGGTATACACAGTCCTTTCCAATTTTAGTCAGATAAAACTTTCACTCTTTCTTGTGTTTTAGCAGAATTGCAGTGACAGCCATCAGAGACAGAAAAATAAATTACTTCTAGTTGACATTTATCATGCCATTGTTCTTCCAATAGCATTGTATACTAAAAAGCAGATCATTAGTATCATACCCTTAACATATATCTTACTTCCATGCAAGCTAAAATAATTTTAAAACATAGATTCAGTGACTCTAGGAAGAGAAAACTAAAACATCCATGGCATGAAAGAAGAAAAGGACAAGCAGAAATCAAGAAATGTTTTGAAAAATACTGTAAGATTCTTAAGGCTGAAATAATTCACCCAGACATAGAGGACATGCTTCCTCCACTGCACAACAAAGTCTTCAGATACTGTGAAAACTATCCTCGTAATTAATTTGAGGACTCTTTTTGTTAGTTCAGTGGTGGGTGTTTATTGCCTTCTGCAAGATATACTTAATAACAAGCCAAAATGTCTTAAAGATAAACAAATGGAAACAGTCTGTGAATCTAAGTGATGCATTAAGACCAAAAGCCTGACAGGCAGACCCCCTTTCTCACCAAAAAAATATTTAAGTTTAACAAAATATTAGGAGATGACATTTTATCTGAGAGTTCATTGCAGAGGAACAGTTTTATTTCATTTGTTGTTTATATTGGTTGCATGAAGGAATCCCTTCGTTACCACTGCAGAGTGGGTTTATGCAGCTTTTTTAACATCGTCAAATATTCCATTTGTAAGCTAAAGTAGTCAGCTATTTAAGTGTAATGTACTTCTTTTACAAATATTCAGAGATTCGGTTTAACTAGCCAAGTAATTATTTATGTATTGACTAGAAAATGTTTTTCAAAACTGTTTTTTGACAAAGAGAAACCTCTTCTAAGCTCACTCTGTAAGCTATGTAAATGGTCAAAACCACCACAGTTTCCTAAAGATGTTTGTCAATATATGGCCACCTGGATACCACAAGAGTGGTAAGAAAAATAAATGTAAAGAAAGAATCTTTAGTCTTTCCTTCTAAACCTACAATTTATTTTCTTGAGTTAAACATTTCTTTGTTGTCACTACACTGAAAAGACATGCTTCTTCACTGTTGATATGACTCCAAGCCACTCCAACCAGGTAATTTACAATTTGATGGAAAAATACGGTTTTCTCAACATTCATGGATAATAAGCTGTTAAACTAAATCGTCTCTCTAGCAAAACTGGTCACTTCTTTGAGTAACAGCCAAATTTGTCTGGTTTATGGTTTGGGTTTTTTTGTCAGGTTGCAAGAAAACAACCTTTTGCTGTTCTTTGAGAAAACTTTTCTGCAAGTTGGCTTTTCCTCCATGCTCTAGTCATGTCTGCATCTCCATGTAGCCTGACCTGTAAACCTGTAAAGGCTGGCAGGATAGCAATTAATCTAGGTCTTTAATCTAAATGACCTCTGTTGACAGCACCAGAGCTCCTGATGTTGTGCATATGCTCTCAGATACTGACGTACATTGTTAGTGTCCCATACACAGCTCCTTTCCCAGGTTTGATACCTGCAGATTTTTGCACAAACTCAAAAGCTCAGTGGAACGGTATTTACTGTGGGAACATTCCTTTTAATTTAGGATGCCTTTTCTTAAAATAACTCCAGAGGCACAGAAGGAAGGAAGAAAATTAGCAGCTTCCTTTCAGAAAGCTGAAGGGAAGCATGCTGGATGGTTTGGATGATTGTGTTGTTCAAAATAAGGGAAGAATTTAGGAAAAACTCATCTCAGTTCCAGAAAGCCTGAAGATCTCTAAATGCTCTTTCTAGAAATGTTACTGGATGCAAACATTAATTTTACTGAGACTACCAAAGGCACCAAGGTAATTGAAAGATCTCAGTCCAGTATTCCTAGAGCTAACAATAAGGGGAATGGGCCTTGGTATACAGGGAGCTCTCTGGTAGCTTTACTTCAGGACTTTCCTCTATGTGTTTTCATTCACCATATTTAGAGGCATATTAAAGGTGAGATTCAACTCCAGATTTGCCTACTGCATGCCTACAGGGGACTCATTTGCCTCCTGTTATTTTAGATGCCGAGGGAACACGACCTGGTCCTCAGCTGACTCTCTTTAGTTCTTTTGTATGTCTTGTGTCATTTGCTGGCCCTGTGCAAACGCTTTAGGCCCAGTTCAGTTTCTGAAATGGTGATACATATTTGAATTACAGCAGCTGAAGCTGTTTAAGCAACCATTATAATCAACGGAGTTGTAGTCCATACAGTCAGCAGATCCTGAAGAGATTTTTTTTTTAATCAGTATCAATTTAATGAACTGAACAACTCTCTTTAAAAAGGCACGTTGATGTTTCCAGGCAAAGACAGTAGAAAAGGCAATCTAGACAGCAGTCATCTTCTGACAGTGGTCTGTCATTCCCACAGCAAACCATGCATTATCTTCATTTATTTGTTTACGGGACTACACACATATGAATTCAATCAAAGAGAAAATGTAGGCTGAAGTTTCTTTCACTTAGGAAATTAATTGTTCTGAGAAGTCCTTTATGCATTCTGCCTATCTTTTCACCATCCTACTATATCTTCTTTCATTATGCACTTAAAACAGAGCATTTTGAGGAAAACCTAGATTCTTCTAAAATTAGAGGGAAAACTAAGATTTCGAGAAGTAACAGCTGATTTCATCTTTTTTTTCCTGTAATTATATTCTTCTGCACCTGACAAACCAAATCTTGTAGGCTTAAATCCTATGGAACTTTCTGGGACCAGAGCGCACGTTAGCAAAATTAATGGTAGTTATTTTGGTGGAAACATTTACATTGCATTTTAGAATAATTTCTTTTTCCTTGAGAGAACAGTTGTAGTATGTATTGTACAAGAACTTGCTCGTGATGCTTTATAAAATTTGATGCTAGAGATTTTGGTCATTTTTGTTCTTGTCCTGGAAGGATCTTGCTACCAGAATGCCAATTCAAGTTTCTTAGCACACTTAATAGAACGGTTCTGTAAAATAACTTATAACACAGACCATCTCTGCATATGCTGGCCACAGATACATCCTGCTAGTGAGAACACTGTTTAAAAGAGTTCCTTTTAAAATGTTTCCAGGACAAGAATAGACCAAGCATTTTTTCCCCATTCTACTTATTCAGATTACAACAAGAACTACTTTTTTAAGGAAGTCATCTTGTTTTCAGAACATTGTGTCCACCTAAGTCAGAATATATCAGAATGGGACAATATTTTGCAGCACTGATTTTTAGGTGTCCCTGAATGTTCATCATGTTAGGTTTTTAGAGTCTTTCGCTTTAGTTGAATGTCCTTGTGTATTAGTAGGTGATTCCGACTTCTCTCATATGTATTGGTAGTTTCAGACGCTTGTGATTTAATTTTGGCAAACTTTGTCTTTCAACATTTGGAGTAAATGTTATATCTGTCTGATCAGCTGTTTCTCAAAATATCCAAAACATTCGATTTCCCAATGGCAGATAAAATGATTTTTCTTTTGAACTGATAGACTTATCTTTGCTATCTCAGTCCATCCCTTTGTGCAAATTCTTGTGCTCATTTTCATGTATTATCAAACTAATTGGACTCATTTACTGCATTCTCTCTGTTGTAGCTAAAACAGAAATGAAGGACAAAAAAATAACCGGGGGGGGGGGAAGTTCTATCTGATGTTTTCGCTTCATACAGTGCATTAACTTTACGTTTTTCCAAGTGAGTTTTTATTCTCCCACTAGTATTTTAATTTTCATAGCTACTCTCTTTCCGTTAAAAGATTCTCACTAATATTCTGTCACCTTCTAAGAGATCATATCTTAACCAATTTATTTCTTTTTTTTTTAGCAGACAGTAACAGGTTTTGATGCTTGTTTCATAAACTGCCTCAGCTGCTGTCTCTATTATTCAATTACACTGTTGTGTCCAAATGCAAAGCACAGGTAAAACAAGCATGATGTCAGTGAACAGACATAAAACTTGTCCTAGGAATAAAAGGCCTCAGTCTCACACTATAATTTTGAATACATATTATCAAACTCTGCCTTTTTAACTTAGGTCATCTTAGGAAAATTTAACTCAGTGAAGATCTTGTTTCCCACACCCAAAGACTGAGCAAAGATAATGAAGCAATTTCACTGTGATTAAAAGTATTCATTTGCTGCTTTTTTTTTTTTAGATACAAGATGTCAACCGACATCAACTCAATTGATTCTTTATTAAATGAGTTGGCAGCATTCTGGGAGGTCCAAAGTTTACCTCTGTTATGTTGACAACTTTTTTTGTAACTGAATTTACAATATCAATTTTTGAATGGCTTTTTTTTTTTTTTTTGGTGGTAAAATGGTCCAACTTATACGTATCATATCTTTTTTATTAAAGTTGGCCAAAAGTTTTGGCCTTGAAGATGCATCTTAAGATGTGTTGGAGAAGTGTTGAGTTTCATCTGGAAAGGTGGCTCCAGAGAGTAAAATGAAATAGAGGAAAACAAGGACAGACTCTGCAGCTAGTTGGTAAGGATACTAACCTGAGGCGTAAAAGAGCCCCATTACAGTTCTTGCTTTTCTGGATTTGGAGGGAAGGAGCTGGAAAACATTACTCTGAGTTTGTCAGAGTCTGATTGGCATTAAGTTCAAAAGGTTTTCTTTTTGTGCCAAGGTGGAACAAAAACAAGATTTTGGAACCATGCAAATTACTGTGGAAGAGAACTGTCATCCCCAGGTCAGCTGTCCCTGATTAGGGCTGCTTCCTGACAGCTTGTAATGGAGGGGTTTAGCCAATAGCTGGATCTTCCTCCCGGGCTGCCAAACATTTTCTCATGGAACAGGCTTTGCGGTGGACTGATTTGCCCCACCGCTGTCAATTTAATATCAAATTCTAACTTCAGGTTGAAAAAAGTGACCCTACAACAGTAATACAGTCCAAAGTGTCATGTTGACATGACACCAACACAGAAATATTTTCAGGAAAAAAGAAGATGCTTCTTTGATTGACAAACTTCTTGGTCACTTAATGACTACAAGTCTCTACTGCCAGAGCAAGAAGAAGGGAAAAAAACCAAGTATTTGGATCCATCACCTACTAATTTGAGGTTCTGAGGGATAAAGAGGGATGGAAAGTAAATCAAAATAGATTAAGGTAGCCAAATGGCCTATTTTCAAATAAATGTAAGCTCATGCTATTCTGATTTCTATCAGACAGTGGCTGCTGCACAGAATGTATGACTCCTGGAAAATGACATTTTTACTGTCTGGATTTATAAATGAGCTACTCATTTCAAAACAAGACTTTGCTACACCTGAAAATCAGTCACACGCTATCTCAGTAACTATAAGGCAATGACCTATTTCACAGATATTTCCTAGACCGATCAATCAGACACTAAAGTGGCCAGCACTGTACTATTGCTTAATGGCGTTTGCACAATTTACCTGAGTTACAAGAGATGCAAAGTAGTCATGGATGTGAATATCTGAGCTACATCTGTCAGTATGTGCTAAATGTTTGCTGCATTTCCAGTGCTCAGAGAGTTTGAGATCTCAGCTTGGTCTTTTGTCCTTAATTCTTAATTCTGGATGTCCTTGCTGCATATTTGTAATGTTAGATAAATCACAGAAATATATTGCCATAAAAACAAGGCAAATGTCCTCATATTTTATGTATTTGCTGTGTCCATCCATACAAATTTAGCTGCTAAAAAAAACAAAAACAATTTAACCCAGAGAGAACAGATCTGACTGAACACTTTTTTTGAAAGACACAATTTGCATTGTCCCTTACAAGCTTTAGACAATGGGCACATATTTTTATTACTCACCCATATCATTTATGAGAAAACCTATTGCACCATAACTTTTGGCCTC
Source organism: Pterocles gutturalis (assembly GCF_000699245.1). Lineage (NCBI taxonomy): Eukaryota > Metazoa > Chordata > Aves > Pterocliformes > Pteroclidae > Pterocles > Pterocles gutturalis. Next base: position 7,852 of record NW_010131174.1, read on the forward strand.
ATTCATTGTGCACATTCAGCAACCTGTTTAAGAAGATATTAAAAAAGAGCATAAACAAAGTACGTGTGCTGGTGGTACAGAGTCAACTGTGTCAGCTTGCTGTGCAGTGCTGGGGAGTTTAGACACTTCTGTATGGGGTCAACTACAGTCATCATACTGTGTGTGTATCCATCTAGAGCTAGGTAATACAAAACAGAGAGCTCAGGGATACATCTTCCCTTCACTCCTGAGTCTGAGTGACACAGAAGTAGCTCTGCCCACTTGGGATCCTGGATCTGCAAACAGTTCTTGCAGGAAAATATTTCAAGCTTTATATTTGTGCCTGACCTAATGAACTTGGTTCAATACTTCTCCCTACTAAAGGGATTCAGACCCTGTATTTTGCTGAATAATGCCCTAATCTGATGGTACTATGAGGTTGGAGGAGAGAGGAAGAAAAAGAGAGACAAAAGGCTCTTCACTCAGCATCACAGGATCTCAAATTGAAGCTCCATTCAAATCCCTTTGTAGACATCCATTCCAGCCCTTAAATTTTGGTTTACTAGTTTGATGCTATGTCTCAGTCGCATACTGCTATAAACCCTAAAACCCAAACTGGGCTGTTCTGTCCATGTTTTACAGTGCAGGGCTTTGGAGTGGTACTAGCTTAGATCCCAAGGACAGTACAGTATGGTCCTACCAGCATCACTGTGCAGCCTCAGTGATACGTCCTGCTTCTCAAGAGACCCGATCATTACGGAGTGTGTGCAAAACTGACACAGCTACTCTGCTTTGTGTGCAAAGGCATCCTGTACAAGATCAGCACCTGCTGTGCAGTGTAGATACTCCTTAAGATTGTCTTAAACAACTGGGATTACTCAAATTAAACACCTTTTAATTGAAATGCCTTTTTCCAAGAAAGGCCTCAGCAGCCTATTGAAGACTGCAATCTCAAGTACAGATTCCCATGCAGTGGAATCATAGCAAAACTAAAATTATGGGAGGGGAGAGTCATTGCTCATTTACAAAAAAATTTCCTGTCAAATATGAGTGAATGCATTATAATAGGAAATTCTGTCTCATGGTAAGTCTCAGCATTCTTGCTGGCTTTGTAAACCAGATTTAGTCCTACTTTCTATAACATTTGATGAAAATCTGAAACCTCTACTGCATTTAATACTCTATAGCAAACAAAAGTTAACAGCAGGTAGAATGGGTAGACATACATCTCAAAGCCTCTGAAGTGAGTGATATTAACTTCTCCCTCAGTGTCCCAGTCAGCTCTCCTCTGTATTTTCCAGTTGCCCCAGATTGCAGGAAGGAGGAAAAAATGAGTGCTTTGCAAATGGAGCAAGAAAAATTACTGCAGACACCTCATCTGAGCCCATTTTGCAAGTTTACTTCAGCTGGAAGAAGAGGTCTCCCTGTTGGTCTACTCTCTCTCCCAGTTAGCTGTTTCAGGTTTTTTTCTTATTTCAAACAAAGAAACAGACAGAAAGCATCAAGAAGAAAGAAATTCCAGTCACCTGAAACCAGATAGGGTCTTTTATGCATCCTGTTTTGCTTGGCAGAGGTTGTTTTAAATATTTAAGCAACTTTACACAGCCATAAACCACTGTAATCTCAGGTTTAGAGTATACATTCAGAGCTATAGTTTTCTGGAGACAATTTGAGGACAAAGAAGGTTTACCTTTCTTCAGTCTATATCATTACCACTGAGAGCATCAGTCCTCTTCTCCTTTACAAGTGTAAATCTGCAGCTTTGTTGCAATCAATGGCTCTCCCCAGCACATTGTTAACCTGCAGGGAGAATCAGATTCTGGATATCTACGGTAATAAAACTTGCAAGGCAACGGAGAGCTTAATTAACACTTCAGACTCCTTCTGTCTTCTAGAATGCAAAGTGAATGATTCATTGGCACATGGTATGCCAGGTAAGGTAAGCTGTAAGAGAGCGGACAACAACAGCCGTCCCTGCTCAGCCTGTCAACCAGCAATTTGGCCACATGCTAGTTAAGAGAATTCAGGTGTTACAGATCCGTTTTTTATTAGAGATACAGAGATAAATGATGGGCAGGAAGAAGTGTATGTTTTCTTAATTATACTGTGAATTTTCTTTCTAATGGTATCCTGCCAGTAAATGCCATGCAAAGCTGATGACATGTGATCCAAGATGAGGCACAGATGCACTTTTATAGAACAGTGATACATGTGTAGCACTACATATATAGAACACATGCATCTGATTTCATAAATGCTGTACTGCCAGAGGCAATCACTATTTTTTTTTAACCTTACATAGTCAAGGAAGTAGTCTGTGTTGGAGGATTCTGGCATTCCCGTTCCCAGCAAAACTGTAATTAATGTGCTAGATGCTACATGCAGGTTTGCAACCACTATAGGCTTTCATACTACCACTGAGACTGCCTTTGCATTCAGCAAAGCTAACCACTACATTCTCCACCATCCATAAATCTACCTCTCTTCAGTGCAAGTCTAGACAGTAAATCTGTGCATGGAACTGGATTCATTCAGTAGACCCTCCTTTTGCTCTGTCAGTAGATACTCTGCTTTAAGGACATGGGTTAGTCTACTTCAAACTGTTCAAATGTTGTCCCAAAAGAAAACATGAATATGAACAGGAATATACTGAGAAATTCTGCTTCCTTCCGTTTTGATTCTTCTCAACAATAAACAGGAGACATCAAAGGACCCCTCCTGACCAACATCAAAAGACCAACTTTTTACTAAAGAGAACCCAAAATTAAAACAGTTTCCATTTGTGGTCAGTGGGAAAACTCCTTTTAAAGCATTTAATACGTTTTCTCTACTTTTTAAAAACAAATATTTTACACTGTAGCAAAGATTTTAATTCAGTGCTGCAGTAATCTTTATTCATCTTAAAAAGGGAAAAACAAAATAGAGTTATAGTAACCACAGCAAAGAAAAAGAAAGAGAAAACTCTTCTCAGCCCTGAGACTGTGGCCTCTGGTCTCTGAAGTTTTCTGACTTCAGTTGCAGATAAGGCAGAGAATTCTTTCTTGGCTAACAGCAATCAAGAAGAAAACATAAATAAGTATCAAGTATAGGCCAACTTAACAATGTGTTCTGTGGGAACTTGCAGACCAGCAAGGAGTAAATTAGTGAAAAAAAAAAAAGGGGGGGGGGGGGGGGAGGGGGGCAAAGAAAAGACTGGTCTTTAAAGACAAAGTGTCAAAGGACACTCTAAGTTAGGTCCCAACTCTGCAAGTTTCAGTGAGTGCAGTAACTGTCCATTCTGCAGATGGTAAACCACCTGATAACTGGTGGTTACAGGGCTCGTGATGGGAACCAAGCGGAAGGATTTTACTCTTGTAAGATTCTTTGCTCACTGTAACAGAGATCTAATTGCAGCTATATCAGAGGCAAAAGAGATTAACTGTGTGAAGAGGGCTTGAGGAGGTACCCCCTATTTCCAGGCACCTATTAGTGGGACAATGTGTTATTTATGGCATCCCTGGCCAGGTGCCTAGACTCCCTAGGGACCCATTAGCTCACTCCACCACCACTGATCTTTCACCTTCCCCCAGGTGCACGGTACCATCCAGAGGGCAGCTGAGCCACCAGAGATAGGTGCAAGTGGGGACCCGAATCCCACTCCAAGGAGCTCCTGGAGGGACCACCTCAGCTCTCACCCTTACCCTCAAGAGGTCTGTCCCTGAACCCTAAAGGGTTAATAAACATTACTGCCTTACTAAAATCCTTGAAGCACAATGCAGGAAGCATGGGAACTTCCTGTCTTTCTACAGCCTTGTCACCCAGGCAGGACTAGTTATCCCAGGGGTACAGTGATGGGCCCCTCAGGCTCCTGGATGGAGGGATGGTGGCTGGAGCCCAGGGACAGGGCAATGCAAAAGGCTTTCCTCTAAAACACAGGCTCAGACCCTTGGCAACACTCCCTAGCTTAAGCCATTGGGCCTGGTAGGGGAGGGAGATGGGATTACAGGCAAAATAAACAAAGGGGTGTTATATAACAGAAACAATAAGAGATTAAAATTATTAAATCCGAAGGTGAGAGTGGGGGGAATACGAGACTCAGTCAGGCTGCCAGGAAAGCCGGTGTGCTTGCATGGAGCTGCAGAAGTCTCCTGTACCCAAACAAGCACTGGGTACCTGCCCCAGAGCTGCCTGCAAGAGGTTTAGATGGTCTCATCCTAGCCAGCAAGCTTGGTGATAGCAGAGGGTAAGCTAGAACAGAGCAACTTAAAGGGGAAAAAATAAACCCACCTCTGCATCTTTTGTAAAACCTTGCTATGCTGCTGTGTGGAGCAGCAGTTCATCACTGCAGTGATTGGCAGTTGTCACTTGGGAGAAGTATTACAAACCAGTAGAACTGTTGATAGGAAGAGTGGTGTCTTCTAGAGAGAAATGAAACTTCCCAGTATTTCCCAGACACATTTTTAAGGAGCACCTTGTGAACTTTCGAGGCAGCTCACCTGAAATTAGAAATGACTGTGCCTTCCTGGCTTCACCAGGATTCTGGATGTGAAAGTCAACCCACATGGTTCTACCTCTTGAACCCTTATGCAGGTGGCAGCTGTATGGCGAGGATGTCGCCTACGGCACAGCAGTGCTTTCACAGTCAGAGCTGCTATTGCTAATGTTGAACCAGAAGCTGTTCTCTGCTGGTGAGCTTTGAACTCTCTGCAAATACTTCACTGTGAATTGTGTTTTCTTTCAAACCTGCAAGTATTTCCATGAAATGGACCTGACTTGGGAGGGAGGGTGGCGGACAGTTTCTCTATAACATGAACTGTGAAGAAACTATATTCACAATGTGTTGCAGCTACTGTGCCAAACTGCTGTTAAACAGGGTAATGCTGCACTTGAAAATAAGGTAGCTTGTAGCTAGGCAGTCCTGTGTACGTGTTGTGTGTGCACCTGGTTGTGCAGATAAAGCCAGAGGTTTTCTTGTTTGCTAGAAACTGTCTCTCACAGCAACCTCAGCTCTTAAGCAACAACTGCTGTACTAACATCATCCTGTGACACTGAAATCCCAGTTTTCAAACATGAAATATACTGTTTTCTTTAAGTGATGATTGCATTAGGGGGAAAAAAGGAAGATAGGTAAACTGATGCATAAAAGCACAAAATAATGCACCCACAATCCATCATCAGGCACACAGCAACAGTAGAAATACAACAAATATTTCTGGAGTACTAGTGTAACACTGCTGGTTAGAGATGCAGTTCTCCTTTGCCAGCAGGCATCTCATGGTTACCCTCCAGCTACTGCTTGGTTTTAACTCCTCCTTCAGATAGGTCACAAGGAGGAGTGACTTGGGTTGTGCCAAGACCTGAAATGGGAGACTGGTGTAAATGGCAGATAGGCAGCAGTGAGGAGACATCTGGGATAAGACAAGGCTCTAAGGTGTGTTGTACATAGTTATGAAACTATTCTACCTTTGTTTTCTGTGTAATGTTATATTTTTAAGAACTGTGCCTGCCTAAGGAGACAGTAGTTGTTTTGTTCTCTGAATTGCTGTAGCCTCAGGGTGTCAAAGTCATTTAGCACAGAGGGTTGAATTCCATGTTAAATTATGGTTCACGGGTCACAGTATAAATATACGAATTGCATACTTTCCAGCACAACAGTATCCCAGTGATGTCAGTGGAAGTTCACAGAGAGATGGGCATCACTCACCCGAACAATTTGCTCCCTTTTAAGACCGCAGCTGTTCAATCTCCATATTTTCCTCTTTCTGCCAACTCCCTATTCCAGTTCCTTGAGAGATGCACTTCTACGTTTCCCCCGTTGCTTACTGAAAACAACCAGCAGTGACGCAGAAATGCGTTCAGGGAGATTCATAAGCCTGAGAGCATTTTAGGCTGCTGGTGGATGTAGTAGGTATCTCCTATCAGCTACGCAGAGCCATGCTTGGAAGCTTTTCTTTGTAACCATGAAGTCTAAAATGGAAGCAGGATTTTATGTCCCTGTTTATGTCCTATGGGCTATGTTTTTATCTCCTTAGTGCAGTGTGAACAGAAACAAGCTCACTTCTCTTAGTAACTGGAGTTTTTTCTTCCTCTAGCCCTAGATCTATTTGAACTACGCACACATATCTGGAATATAAGTACTTCCATGAGCACTAAAGTCTGTTTCCTTATAGATTTGTGCCTTGTGATGGTCTCACTTTGCTGTATAAGAAGGTTCAGTCTTTGCCTATTCCTTTCTGACTGAAACTTTCCAAGCCTCTCTGTGGACCCTCTGGTGTCTAATAGTGCAATGGATCATAGTCAGACCCACCCTTTAACTCTCTGGTTGCATATTTTTATTAAATTGTAACATAACTATGTTTGAAGTCATTCAATGTATGTAATGGAAAATGGGTTTTTTTTTGGAAAGGAAATAGGAATAAGAGCAGGAAGGAAGGAAACAGAAAGAAGGATGTAAAACTCTGGGACATGATTAGTTACTGTTCGTGCTGCTCTTAAGACACTCTAAATGCTAACATTAAGGTTGGGCTGCTGCTCCCCAGTACAGAGTGAGTTGCTTTGCACATAAAAGAATGGCTGACTCTCCCCATGGGGATGTGTGCTTGCATAAATCTCTGTATATTCACATCTTTAAATCTCAGCTTCAGCCCTCTTGTCTTGTCTGCTCATCTCATCCCCTCCTCCCTTTCCTCATGTGGGATGCGGATGTTGTGAGAAGATGTTGAGATTGGAACATAGATTTTCTGTTCTCCCTCACAAATGAGCAGGAGATTGCTTTTAAAGGTATTAAATGGACGCAGGTGGGACTGTAAACTTAAGTGCCTCCACATGGAACATCTGCTGCATGTTCTCCAGTTCCTGTTATCTTTATAGCAGAACTTGATCTTTTAACCCCTTCACAACTGCCCCCCTCAGTACTTGTGCGAAGAAGATGTGCAATGGCTTTCTTTGAAGTTCGGAGAAGTCACAATGGATCTCTGTGATGTGACTGGCATATGGCATAGTGCTTTGAGCTGTGGTGTACTTAGCAATTTGCACAGGTGGGTGGGGAAGGAAGACAAGTGTTGTCCAGGTGTTCCCAGTCTTGTTACAGATAAGAGGATTCCAGACGTACCGCAAAACATTGAATATCCCCGTTCTGCCTCCTTCTCCCCTCCCTCCTGCATTCCCCCAGCACCAGGAAATGTCTGTCTTGGGGGAAGAGCATACTTGTGGGGATATTCTAAGCTAGATACTATAATCTCAGACATTTGGGGTTTAAAATAAATGATTTCTAAATGTTTGCTCTGGACGAAAAGCAAGTGATTTTTCCTTTCACATCCCAAATGCATTCTTTCCTGCCTCCTGCTTCTTCCAAGCCTTCTTGCTTTCAAGTTCAGGTACAAAACAGAAACCTGGACCATGTCAGTGAACGTATGTTTAACCTTTTCACTGCTGCCTCTCACCACTCCACCGCATTTGTGCAACAGAGCTGTGCAGCATTTTCCTTTGAAGTCCTAATGAAGTCACAGTGGATCCTCGTGCTGGAGCTGCAAGCTGGCTGCCAGGTGAAGGATTCACACATCTTTCTTCCAAAAAGAAAAGGAAAAATTGGCTGAAGGTGCACAAAACATGTCGTTCCAAACTGATTCTAATGTAGAATGAGATTGAAAGCTGTAGACTCAAAATGACTTTGAATACCAGTTGCTGAGTGTACCTATAAGCTAAAACTGTTGATGTTATGTGCATGAGTTCATTCACAGCTGGGGTGGTGAAGAGAGACAACATGACATGACATAAAATAAGGAAGAGCTGTATTGGCGGAAACCACAGTTCATTTTAAAGGTGGTAGTCATACTGTATGGGAGGTGACTCGACAAGACACCCTTGTGTAGACAAGGAACACGTTGAGCCATGGGAGGAACAATAAGCAGACCTAATTCTCAACTGTCTGCACGTATTCTAAGCACATGTAAAATGTTGCTATCCTGATTATCAGTCTTACAGCCAGTTGTGCAGTTGTTCATGCTAAAGCAACTGGGCAAGGACATGAACAGTCAGCACCAAACAAATATTCCCAAGCAAAACAAGAAATTGTCTGTGAAAGGCCATGTCATTGCCCCCCATTCTGCTCTTCCTTTGCCAGGAATGAAGATTGTGTGTTGCTCTGTTTCAGTACATCCAACACTGTGGTAAGCACCTGTCTTATTCTTGTAGTTTTTAGGAATGGATTGGCTTTCTGGGATAGAGACTGGAAAAGTAATAAGTGCATGCGGATCCCAAAAAAAGTCTCTTGACATAGATGTTCCCTCTGTATGTGACCTGAGTAAAGCAGATGAAACTCTTCCATAAAGTGGTAGCATTTTTGGTATTTTAGCCATGCAAATTCTGATTGACCTGCAGCTTCTCTTACAATCTCATGATGACATTTTCCAATAGGGTGGTTTCAACAAAAGCTATGGAATAAAATATGTTTTCATTTTTAATACATTATTGCTACTTTTATAAGAAGTGTTGGGACAGGACCAGGATGTGATATAAAAATAGTTTACTCCATCCTGTCTTCTCACAGCTCCTGAACTGATATTAGTTCTTTTTAGCCACACCCTAAGCATCTTGACATACTTTGCCTTGCTGCTGGGGATGTGTGGGAGCCTCCTGTAGTCTTTTCCTGCACGCTCTCTCTGCTTTGGATTCATTCCACTTCTGTTCCAGGCTTCTTCCTCTTGTGCCATTTCCCTTCTTTCCTTTGTCTTCCAGTTTAGCAGAACATCATCTAACCAAACCCCACCCCAGCAGTTTAAGAAATCACCATTTCCTCTTAGAGAAAAATGAACGAGCGAACAACCAAATATCCTTAAATCAAGAAGACTTACACAAACCATCACACTCCTCAGTATGTATTCCATTGCTTCTCTCCAGCCCATTGTCCAACTTGTTTACTCAGATCACAACTCTCTTTTGGATAATAAATCTCTTGCTGTGCCCATACTTACCAGCAAGTGCATGTCATGGAACTCTTCCAGTCCCCAAAACGCCCATGCCTGATACTTCTTAGAGCAGTCCCACAGTTCACCTGGCGCATGTGCCTGGGCTGAGGCGCACTGGGGAGTGAGGACCCAGCCAGCATCTGCTCCCAGGGTGGGGACTTGGAAGCGAGCCTGGGCTTTGCAGCCTAGATGTCTCCTCTGCTACTCTCTTGTGCCCAGAACAATGGCATTTTTCTTTATTGTTCTCGCTTGGCCCCTTGGCAATCTTGTCATTAAAAGAAATAATTCTCTAAGAACATAAACCTGGCTATCATTTGCAGGATAAGCACTGTTCATGAACACTTTAGGCTTTCAACAGCTACATTGGTGGTTTCGGTTTGGTATTAGAAAAAAAAAATTATTACTTAAACAACATTTATGGTTTGAAAACAACTGCCATTTCTGGGGTAATAAATGGGACAGTGTTTCCAGAAGTGTTTTTAGAACATGAAGAAATGACTGTGACTGTCCTGAGAGACAGCATTCCCAGAAAGAGTTAATTCAACATAATTTTGAGTGATATCTTCTAATGAAACAAGTCTCAGTGGGAAGTAAAGAAGTACTTCCCTTACTGTAAGCCCTGTGCGAAGTGGCGAAGCCTCCTGTTCTTCATGATAAATGCCTTAGGTCAAAAAAGGCTTAGTGCGTACAAGGACACATAATTTCTGTTATCCTCCTGTCCTGAATCCTGGTCCTTTTAACTGCAACAAAAATTCTAAGCCAAACCATACTTTTTGGATTACTGTAAACCCCATCACAGTGCTCTTCTTAGAGCACTTTATTTTGAATAGGAATAGCTCCATGAAAGGACTCTGATACAGGCTGAAACTAAATCAGTTTCAAGGAAATGCAGCTGGAAGCACGGTAATCTAAAAGCTTCCCAGGCAAAGCAGCACAGGCTCTATTCTGTGAGCTGTGAGCTGCCTCCGCCCCTAGCTAAAGTGCACCAGGGTTTTTGGAGATCCATTAACCCCTGCGCTGCGGCATTGCTTTGTCAGCGTTACTCAGGGGGAAAAAAAAATAGACAAAGCATGTTTTCTTTCAGCAAGATCTCTGTGTAGCATGCAGTTTTCATCTAGGCAACTGGGAAGAGGATGGAGGGAGGTTGTTTCGGCTTTCTCAGAACTACCACGTTGAATTCCAGTTCAGTCCCTGGGATGCAAGTTAGGGCTGTTTCCACCACAGGCTGTTCCTTTGAATCCCAGTAGAGACAACACAGTTCATGTTATGTCTTATGACACCTCTCAGTCCCACCTGCTCTGCAGGCAGGGCGCTTGTTCGTGCGAGTATACAGCCGAGGCTCACGTGTGTCAGGTCAAGCTGTGACTGAATTTTTAAGAAGCATTTCAACTGTTTACTGAAGGATTAGGAAAGCTGTAACTGACACAGCAGAAGTTTTAATTGGGAGCAAAAACCAATTAATGATGTGGGGATTGTGAGAGGGAGAAATGCCAGTAAGCCTATAGAGTAGTTCATCCTTCCCTTTACATAGAAACTCTTTTTTAAAATGAAGAAGGCAAGGGAGCTGATATGTGTAGATAAAACTAGGCCTAACTAGGCTGTGGAGTGGCAGGGATCTGTTTTGCTTTTCCCACATTTTTATCACATCTGATCTGTATACCCAAAGTTTTCACGCTCTCTTTTTAGCACCTTCAAACCAGTTACAAACTGCACAGTTATGAAGTCTACTGCTCTCCATGAACTGTTTCAGGATCCAAGCCATTGACATGCCTATGCAGAAGATGGATCAGAGTTTCTTGTTGATCTCTTGAATGTTAGGCTCTAAGATTGCAGGAGGGTTTAGTTGCCACAGCTAGGTCACGTCCCTTATCCCACATCCATTCCAGCCATCTCATTTTTTCATTCCTGGAGCAATGGTCACTTAATGGGACAGATAAGCCTCCACTGCTTCAGTTTGTAGCCTGATATATTAACGATAACTGGTGATCCTGAAGAGTTACTGTGTCCCCCATTGAACAGTTCCTGACAAGAGCATCAGACCTGGGCACGGGGCTGGGACAGGCAGACAGGGATGCCCAGTGATTCAGCTGTCCCAGCAGAATCCACCTGCAGCAATGACAGTGAGCCTTCAGACACCAACGTGGTCCTGGCAGCTAAGACAGTGATGACAAAGTATCTTTTATCTGCAGATCCCTGAAAGTACACCACTTTTGACTCTGAAAGTCACAGTTTACACTAGCAAGCTCACCGAAGTCAATCATTGGTACAATTCAAAGTTATTTTAAAAGGCACTAAAGTCTCATTTTGCCCTGGAGACAGAAAAAGCAGAGAAAACAGTAGCTGACCAGGTGATTTCAGGATGTGTCAGGTGATACATGCACTTACATTTACTTCCAGAATTGTTTGTATATTGTTTGACTTTTAGCTAGCAGAGAGAAGCCCATGTCCAGGACTGAACATCTAGATGCTAACAGACTTTTCCACACAGTGTTACAATTAATAGCTATGTCAAAGATGGCAGCGTTTGGGACAAGGTTGTCTTCAAAAACTACAGCAGTTACACAATCTGTTTTAAATCTGCTTTTATACTGACACACTTTCACTTGTATGTCTGTCTACATATATACCTATCCATATTTATAAATATAGAAAGAGATTCACTGAAATAAGGTATTTGTACATGGATAACATCATAGCACAGTCTCAAATACCAGCATGTCTGATTTTCTGTATTATTTTCTATATTATAATGCTTTTAAAGTTTTTGTTGTATTCTGAGATAAGATTATCAGTCTCTCTTGTCTTTTGCAAATGTTTTTCACAAGTTTACATAGAAGCATGTGGAGTTTAAAAAATATATGTGCATAATTGATATAACATGAATGACATAGAAAATAAAAGCCATGTTAGGCCTGTAAAGCAAAAAGCAGAAAAATAAATTTTGGTTTTGATACCCAGCAGGACCCCTTGCTGTTTAGTCAGAGGCAGAAAATGAATTTATTTGATGGATGAATGTTTTTATTGCACTCTTACTCTCAATCATACTCTTGTGATTGAGAAAATTTGAGTCAAACCTAGAAATGACACTACAGGTATGCTGCCACCAGAATAATCCTGCCCCCCTTCCTCAAATAGCCTTCTGTGTCCATCGATGGTTGTGCAGACATGGGGGTCGTGTCCCTTGAGATGGAGCTGCCCACAGCCTGGGAGAGAAGGGAGCCTGGCCCAGCCCTGTCGGCAGCACCCCGTGGTTCCACTGGTGTTAATCCAGTGATGAAACTGTTCCTTAGCTCCCAGCCTGGCTGTTGGCATGTTGCAACACTTTCTGCTTCAATTCCACCTCTTTTTGCTTTCGTTCCTCCAGGGTCTTAATTGCTCACATTTTTATACAACTTTGGAAGGAAAGTCTGTTCCTGTTTACCAAATTTGCTACATCTGCCCTCTGCATTGCTTATGTGCTGTGAAAAGGAGAAGGAACATCCAAGTATCTCCTGCACAGAAGCCAGACTTTGAAACCTATTTTGCTAAGCTTGCCTCAACCCAGATGCTCCCTCATGAGTGAGCGCTGCGGCTTTAAGGCTATCGTCCCAGATCCACATCACACCCACATATTTGTCCTCTCTTTGCACAGCCAGTGCCAAGCGGTGACATCTACTATAGTCTCTGGGACACGCTGCTCTCTGCGAAGACAGAGGAAAAAGGGGGCGAGGGGGAGGGGAGCTGCCGGGAGAGAGCACAAATCCCGCTGTGTTCCAGGAGGATGAGTCACTTCCTCGCACCAGCTCTGAGATGCTTTATTTATTGCCGCTCCGCTGATATGAAGATCGGCTCCCTTGTCCCTGGTCGGCGTCCCCCAGCTCGGCCTCCCCGTCGGCTGCCCGGCTGCCCCATTAATCACGCGGGGGCCGTTGGGGAGTGCACACCGAGCGGGACTCCTGCCCGCCAGTGGCCTTTAGCTGTCTCCAGTTCAATGAAATTACCTTGTGTGAAGACTTGTTTTATGAGAGATTGGTTTATTTGTAACTAAACTACTTCCTCCGTTATTTGATAAGCTCAAATATTTGCTACTGATAGTCGGAGAGTGTCACATTTATTATCCTGTTTCAGGCATTGCTTAACTCCTTTGTACTAGGCTTCTTTAACCCCTTTGAGGACAGCAGAAAAAAGACTGGAAAAGCCTTATTCCTCTTACTCATGCTTTGAAAAGAATTCGGGTTTATCCTGTAAGGGATGTGGCTTTATTAAATTAAATTACTTTACAGTAATTCTTTATATGTTTAACTCAACACGCAGCACAGCTGACTCACACTGTTTGTTAGAAATCCAAAATAAAAGGAAAAGTGAGCAATGCCTTTTTCTTCCTTTATATAGTGTAACACTTCAAGGTTTAAACAAATGGCTGCATGTGAACATGAAACACCATGATCTCAGGGATGGGGCACACATATCATTACCAAGTCCTATTTGCTGGTGGCTGTGTCACCTGTGACTCATTCGTGCCTCGGTTTGTGTTTTATTAACCCTGGCTGAAAAACAGACTTGCTTAGCTTTTTAAAGACATCTGATGTCTTTGAAAAAAAAAAAAAAAAACCAAAAACCAAAAAAAACCCCTACATCTTTCTTGAAGACATAAGTAATGCTTTTATAATAACCTACTTCCATACACTCTCAAATTTTCTCCAGGCTTTTTTTTGGGAAAGACTGCAGGGGTCAACAGGTTATTATTAACTATTTGCTTCTGACAACTCCAGCAGCAAATCACATTCCAAATACAAAAAGGCACTCATATATGTTAGGAAGAACAAAAGTGCTTAACTGTATCAGAGCAATCTTTAGGAACCCTGTCTCCCCACTCTGGGAGTCTCCGCAGTACTTCTTACAAAACTTGCTTGGGCACTTGATGTTCCAGTAGCAGACATGCTGCAAGCAGTGCTGCCTCACCTACCCTGAGCATTTCACCTCCTCCCTGCCAACACCATAGATTTCTACATCATTTTCCCCCAGAAGGTATGCTCAAATGAAGACAGGGCAGGGGAATGAAGAAATGACCACTCTTTGTCTAATAAAGAGGAAAAGCAGCTCGGGGTCTGGGGTTGTGAGATGGAGAGGGTCTCCAATCTCATGGTGTCATTCAAAAACTGCTCAGACATATTGCGCAGAGTCTTGAAGGCATTTTGTGTCAGCGCCAGCAGGCTTCAGGGAAGTGCTGAGGGCTGGGGGAACAGCATTGTGCCCAGAGCTTGTGGTGTGTTTGAACGCAAGAACAGCTTGCTGTATTTGTGCTTGTCAGGGGCTGCAGTGAGCCAGTCCTGCTGCTCACAATATAGTACACTAAATCCTATCTGAAATTAATGGGGCTGCTCTTACTAGAAAAAAAAAAAAAAAAGGGAAAGGGCTGATCTACTGAGAACAGAGTGAGATTGGTTGGAAATCTCCCTCATGTGGAGGAAACACAAGTTTTGTGAAAAATATAGCTGAAGCAGACTTGGATAAAAATAAACCAGTTTCACAACACAAGTATTATTTACATGAATATTACTATCTTCTACCTGAATTTCATTTTCTGAAATAATTCTGAATTCATTCTGGAGTACAGATACGAATGAGTTTATAAAAATTTTTTTAGACATCTGAATATTCAAGTGGAGCTTTTGATCTTGCTGAAACATTATAGTCTCTCAAAGTTCAGAGGAATTAGTTTTGTTTTTCTCTGAACTGAAAATTATTGAGGGCAATTACTTGTTCACTGTTAGGTAGGAAGGAAGTAATGGTTCATTCTTTCTCTGACAGACATGAAGATATATGCAATCACTCACATGCTTACAACCAGATATAGCGTGCTCACTGCACATGGCTAGGTGTCTGCTGCGAAGGGAATTATTAAGCCTATCTGAAACAATAAGGATACTAATGCTGACTTAGAACTGTGGCCTTCCAGAGCCTCCCCAAGGGAGACCAGGCCTTTTGCAGGTGGCTAAGTTGATTTCTAACCAAGTCCCTGCTGGTGAGGGTCCAAATTGGCTGTTTCAGCTGAGGGTCTGCCCTGGAAGACAAGAGACTGAGAGCTGAGCCTGTGGAGACTGAGGGTTCATTAAATGTGTGTTTGTCTTGGACTTGGACATGAAGATGCTGCTATTCCAGATGCAGCTGAACTCTTAAGGCTGTGGACTTCTTCAGAGACACAGGAGGAGCAAAGCTTCAGCTGTGATTTCTGTACCACAGCAGGAGCTCACAAAGACAGCATTCTCCTTTGACATACAAGTTTATAAAAGAGCACTGTAAACTCACGATAAGTTGTGTTTTTACAATAATACATTCTTTAGCTAACTGCAATTATAAAAGCAGATGTGTATTCTAGATTTTACCATGTGTTCACTAGAACACATTTAAGCCCAGATAATTGGTTAATTTATTTTCGATATAAATTTCAAGGCACAAATATATAAAACTTAATATAGTGTGAAGACACTAGAATCCTATCAGCAATTACAGTCCACAATAATTTCCAGAACTTCCATGTAAACTGAAGTGCACAGCCTTGTGTGCTTTGCTATTTATCAGAGAAATGTTCGTTCTTTCTTAAAGCACCTAGATTCCTCAGGCAGCACCTGCTCTCTGTTCAGATGTTTAATTCAGTCAGAACAGCAACTTGGAAGTGAGTCTACAAACTGTGTTTCTCAGGTTTTTACTTGTTATTGTCTCAAATAAATTAATCTTTCTTTGACTGCAGCATAAAACTCCACTAAATTACCCAATTTTTTTTCACAGGTATGAACTATATCTCTTGCTACAATGATTAAAATAATTCTCTGCATGCTTCTTCCAGATATTTTATATATTTGCAATTCATTATATGGCAACTGACTTATACCTTGCTTCTTTTTCCTATGAAGTAAAAATAGTCAAAATATGAAAATATACTTTGTTGGGTGGAAAAATTCCATGTCCAGGCCTGTGTTCATATGGCTAAATTCATTCTCTCCCAAAAAATAGGGCGAAAAAGTCCTAGTTACCTATTAGGTACAGCTCCAGGTGTATGTTGTTTGAGCTGGTCCCTGTGTCTTTGATTTTTTTTTCTCCCAGCCCATGTCTACTACTGAAAAGTTATTCATTATCTTACTCTGATAATTAGAGAACTCCTGTTTTCTCCTCTTGTCCAGAAATATATACTAATTTTTCTTGTGTCATCATTATCTCTTAGTTTTTTAAAAAGCACTTGTCCATCTGTGGTGTTTATGCGCTTGTCTCTTTCTAAATAATGTTGTCTGGATCTGCACAGGCTTAGCCTTTGTTCAGTAATCTGAATGGAGCAAATTCTTCTAGCTGTGTCTTATTCTCAGGGCGAAATACATTCAATCGACCCTCCCTGTTCAGCAGACCTGTGTCCTTGCAGGCATGAATACTTGTTTTCACTTTTTCCTCGTTGCTGACCATCTTGGAACTATTATTTTTACTAATAAAAAAAAAAAAATGATAGGCAGTGGTACAGAAACCTTTCTGCAAATGGTGGAAACAGCCTACAGCCAAGAAGACAGCCTAACTTCTTAGCTACTCATGTTCAGCACCTGTGCAGAAGCAAGTATTTTGATTCCCTGCAGGAGACAACCAGATGAACTCAAAATACTTTGCTGCCCCATACTTGGGTAACTTCAGCTCCTGCTACTATAAAACTGAAGCTTTGAATTATGAACTGGTATTTTATGCTGAGGACTTTATTCCTCAGAGATGTGTTATGCATTGTGCTTCCTCTCATCCTGGTGGGGTAACTGCTGGAGGGTTGTTCACAGTTGCTTAGCTTTGTCTAGATCTAAAACTCTATTTCTGTGTTTAGCACAGAGTAGTGTACTGGAGTCTGCTTACACTGGCACTGTGTCCTGTCTTTCATGTTTCCAAAATACAGTTCTGTGATGCCTTCATATTATGAAAAGAGCTATGTTTGTCACTAAATCATGCAGGAGATTAATATTGTTAGCAACTGTTAGTCTAGCTACCATCTCAGGTTATCTAAGAAAAGAAGAGAGTTCAGAGTTCACACACTGGCCATGCATTTTGGTGACACTTATTTCACATAAAAATGTCTTAAATAGTGTTGGGATAAATTTTCAGCAATCTGATACTGCAAGTGTCCTGCCAAAAAAAGGAGTCACAATCTACAAGTCCTATGTGGCGTCAGGTGCACTGGCAGTCCAAGATAAATATCATAAACCAAATGCAACGAAAAAGTACAATGGGCTCATGATCTCTGCCAGGAATCATAGAAGAAAAGACGATAAAGAAAAGGGGTGGAAGAAGGTGTGATTTAACTTGGGAGCTGAAATAAGTAATATCTAAATAGGTGAACTCTAAATGCAGCTTCATAAACAAAGCATCTTTAAAGAATACTTGGATACAAGAGAAAGTAGCAAATTGAAAGCAACAGTGAGATCCAAATTTTGTGCAAGAATGCAAGGGCAGAATGCTCTCATGTCAATAGAAATCATGTATATATATATATTCAAGGACAATGTTTGATCTGTGATTCATCCATGGTTTATTTCAATGGTGGTTTGTTTGGGTTTTTTTTTGTCTTGTGTATGAACTGTGGTAAAATGTGAAGAACTTAAACCTTTGTATTGGGACTTATTGCATCTATCACGAGATGTGAGAATGTGCTTTACTATCCACTTTCCATAGTGGAGATCCTCCTTGTTCTTTTTAGCACTTCCTAGAGAAGACCTGTTTTCACCTCTTAATATTGGATTTATTGTAGTGAACGCCTTAGCACAGTGTCAGTACAGTGATGAAATTGATTCCGTCTTTGTTATTTTAAAATTATGTATAGATACGTAGTTCCTCAGTCAATGACTTGGTGCTGAAAATTGCAATTGAATTAAACTGCCAGTAATATAAGGTAAAAAAAAAATCACCAGTCCTGTTAGGGCTGGCTTCTTCTTCTGTTGGAGTCAATGGGAATTTTGCCATTGACTTAAGTGGGAGAAGGATCAGGCCCTTAATGCTGTGTATTTACTTTATTTAGGCCAAAAGACACAAAGACACAGAGAAGAGACTGTTCAATGGTTCTAGTTTTATTCAGCAAGTTCATTGCTTGCTGGCAGTATGGCACCTCTAACGGAGCAAAATATTACAGCATTAGGGATTGCTTTTGGCAGCATGCATATTATGGCATGAGTCAAAACGGTTACATTTATGTTTTCAAAGATGTAATGAAATTTTAGCTGCTAGACTGAGAGGCCAGTTGGAAATATTAGGTTGAAAGTCTGAATAAGTTTTGTTGGTAAGTGGCTGATTCTGAATTTTTTTTAATTCTTCATGAATTAAAACTGCCGCTGTGACAGACAAGAAGGTCCACCCTGAGATCTGGATCAATTTCCAGAGCTCTGCCCTGGACGTCCTGTGTGACCTTGGGCCAATCATTTAATGTCTCTGCATTGCTGTGCTCTGTTTGTAAAATGTGGATAACAATTCTTCCTTTCTTCTGTTCCCAGCCCCTCGTGCTTAGCCTGTAAACCCCTCAGGGAGCAGACTGTCGATTTGTGTGCCCTTCCTCCCAGAACAGGGCCTTGGTTTTGGCCATGACCAGAATGTTTAAAATAACAAAATAATACTTAAAGTTCCTTTCAAGGAAATTACTCTTTTTACATGCATATATTGAGCTTTAATGCAGTTTAATTTAAACTGATAATCTTTCCTTGGATGAAGCTGATGCTGTTTGTTTGACTGACTCACCTGTGTACCATGAAAGTCTGGAGGACTACAAGCCTCCGACTTGTCATTCACAGCTCATGCTTTCTGCTCTACACTCTCCTCTACACAGGTAGAGTTGCTGACAACCTTGATTACCCTCAGGTAACATTTGCTTTGCATGTATAAGTAAATGGAGTATGTGAAATAGCTCTAAGATATCTATAACATTCAAGACCTGCTGTACAAATGTGAACTGAATTATGCACGTCCGTGGAGACAGGTTTGTCCTAGTCATTGAAGGGACCATATTTAAACATATCAACAGCAAGGTGTATATCACAACGGTCTGGCACTGATACCACACAAGACCTGGTACTCAAGCACTGTTAATTTGTGGAGAAGTGTAAATTCAGTGTGTCCAGGATGCATTGAATTTCCTGCATCTGCATAACTCAGCTGTGTTTGAACAGTAAGACAGAGGCTGGTAACTGGCAAGTTTATGAAACTGTTTGACAGTTCTAAATCTGATCTCTGATGTACCTTCACACTTCACTTCATATATGTATATGAAACACCTTAGTAAAATCAGTGAGCCATATACATGCATAAAGTTTTGCTTGTAGCTTGGGGTCAATAAGATCTTACGGGTGTGTTCGACCGGCTCTGAAAATGCTTCTTGAATAAACTCTATAAGAGTTTTTAGGATAAACGAGATGTCTTTTTTTCTGGGTCCTAACCTAGGTTCTTCACAAGATGGGTGCTGAGCTACTTTGCCATGCTAGGAAGGGTCCTGTTCTGGGTGTATGCTAAGGTACAGCTCTACATGCCAAAGGAAAGAGTATGTAAATTTAAAGCACTTCTGTTGAATGGCAGTGTTTCCATGACTTAGGCAATGTGGTTTCACTTTAGCCTTTTGGGAACCCAATTTGATTTTTTGGATATGGCTCTAAATGATTTCCTCAAACATAAGTGTGATGAAAAGAATTGTATCTAGTGTCACTGAAATAAAAATACAGTTCCTGCCAGAGCCTTTTGGGAATATTGAGGTCATACTCAGATGTGCTTTGGTTCATAGAAGAATGAGACAGTCATTTTAATTACCCCCTCCATATCTCATGCTGTTACATCTGTTGTCAGAACTGGAAGGACCCATTTTATTCCCAGGTCACTGAACTTGTGAATACATAAAATGAGAACCTTTTTTTAGGAGTACATCTGCCCATGAACCAGGCATCACAGTCCTTAGGACGGATGCCAGCTGGGGATAATGGAGAGAGCTCGTACAGGTTCCAATTCAACCCAGGAGATTGGTGCCAGAAGAGAGACAGCACAATATCCACAGGCTGCAGCACAATGATTTCACTGGTATCTTTGAACACTGTTCCTTCCATGGATTACTGGCTTGTTCTGGTGCGAATGGCAATTTGCTTAATGTATTTTATGGGAAGAACAGAACCAGCCTTTCTTGAGGGAGAAAAAAAATCAAGTCTTCCTATCATTGGTGGTTTTCTTATCTTTGTATTCATGCCAAGAGGGGACAGGATGAACACCATTGTCTTTCACATCAAAGGTAACATTAAACAGAATGGAACCTGTGCTGAGAGATATTTCTATTTATTGTAAGAGGGCTGAGAACAACTTTGTTAGTGCAAAGACTGCTTGTGTTCTGTAGTGCTATTATGTGTTGAGGCCATGGCTATGGACGCATGCAGCAGAACTCAGTAACACATATACCAGATGCCTTATCAACATTTCCAGAGTCCCTAGAACCATACAAAAGATGGGAATAGAAGACTACCGGTGGTGGCGGCGTGTTTTTCAGCTGAGAAAATAACAGTTCTTCAACCCCAATAACACACCATTAAATTTTCATATGTCTCTGTTTCGTCACTGAGGCCTGCTACTGTAAAAATTCAGAGCTCATAAGCTGAAAATGGATGTCTAGATGAGGTGATTTTCACTCACACAGGTAATGAAAATAAATTTGTTTTTCATTCATTTTGTACATAAGTGTATTTTACAGTCTTAGTATGTTTAGGAAAAAGAAGTAGTAAACATCTCCCAGCATTAGATTGTTCCTTAAGGCAAGAAGATTTTATTGTCACTTAGCATGTCACGTAACACAAGCTTAGAACTTTATTCTACTTTTTCTGGACTTACAGTTCATGTTACTTTTTCTAACAAAATAGGCTTAGTGACCTTTAGCTCCAGTCTTCAAGGCTGCCAGCTTTGTCAGAAAATAGGGTTTGTACTTCAAATTGTAGTAAGTACTGAACTCTCACAGTTTCATTTGCAAAATCTATGCCAGAAATATTATTCTCTCAATAAGTGCTAGAGGTCAAGCTACTGTGAACACTGCAAAGAGAAATCAAGTTTCCCATGCTGAGACCTGCTGTGTGAATGACTATGTGATCACTAGTCCAGAAATTCACCAAAGTCACCTAATATTCCATTTAGTCTGTAATCATGACCAATACTTGTCAGGAGTCTTGCGAGTAGCATTCATTTATTCTAGTCAACCGCATTAACAGTGCAGTCATTGTGCATCACCAAAATTTTGCAAGTAATATAGCTTTACTAAATAAAGTACTTTACACTAAGCCCATTTTCCCTGTCCTTATTTTATTCTTCAAAATTCAAAGATGCGTCTATATTTCTAAATAATTCTTTTCACTCTACAGTGTTTGCACCTTTCAGGCATTTGTATACTTATGTCTCCGTGTTTAAGAGTCCTGGCCCTACAGGCAAGATTTTCTGGTTTTGCTACAGAAATTCAGTGAAGCTTTGCACATATCTGCACATATCTGCACACGTACAGTACTGTAGGTCTTCTGTAGTGTAACTGTAGGTTATTCCTTGTACAATATCATAGCTTTCACAGTAACTTTCATTGCTTTTGGCATATTCATGTTCAATATTTTTCACAAGCTATTTATCTAACCTACCAAGGAATACTTTGTGTGACAAACTACGTTTTAGACTACATTTCTTCCTATAAACATGTCAAATACTCTGCTTGTTTCTTTTTTTAAATACTGGGCCTCTATAAAAGCATAAAATAAATTATGGTTATCAGTTTTCCTGGATTGTTTTTGTTCTCTTTAGAGATAAAACCGAGAAAGGAAGGAGCAAAAAAGCCTTCTTTTATTACAGTAAAATGTTTTCCCAAATTTCACTTAAACACTCACTTGCAAAAACCCCTACGCTTCTGGAAGAGAGCTCCCAGAAAGTGCTGGAGAGCTTTAGAGCCCTACAGTCCACCCATCTCAGCATGCACGGATTTCAGTGTGTATTTCCATTTTTCATAACATACTGGGTGTCTTGTCATCTCTGGACAAGACAAAATGCTTAGATGTGCACCAGTGCCATGGTGTTAGTATGGGCATGTTTCAGCTGTGATGGGGTAATTATCTACCTAAGTTTTTATACAGTCTGATGGATGGAAAAAAAAAAACCAAAAAAACCCTCTAGATTTAATTCTGACACTGTGGGCAAGAAATGCTTTACCCAAACACCATGTGTAACTCTCTTTCCTTATTTTTGATTGACGTGAACCTGTTCTTCTCTGTGTAAAAAAAAAAAAATGAAAACTACTCACAATGGTGTATCACATAGGACAAATCCTTCCCTGATGCCAGCTATCTCTTTCTCATAGAAGGAATATCCCTTGCAGTGCTTCCTGGAGTGCTGAGCATGGCTCTGAATTGTACTGTTTCCTCTCTTCAGCTCTCTGAGATTGCAGTGAGATTCCTACACCAGCAAATAATTCAGTAGACCTGGCACACCAAGTCTTGTAAGGTTGTGTGTTGCACCATATGAGCATAGAGAGACTGATTTCACCACTACTCCGATTTGTGTACAATTTACCTATAGATCACTGGACTACATCTCCACCATTTCCAGGTCTGGAATGAACCTAAGTGAACCCAGAGCTGCACTTCTGTGATTTTTGTGGCGCCAGGTCCTATAGAACATCTCTGTTGACCAACTCAGGAATTTCCTTAGGAAGGTCAGGGAAGAAGACTTATGTTTATATTTCACTATCTTTTAGGCAATGCTCGAAAATCCTGAGACACACAGAGTTTTACAGGATGAATGCAGTATTTATGGTAATCAACAGTGTATGTTCATGAAAGTAAAAGCACACAGCAATCATCTTTTCATTCTACCAGTTCCCATTACTCTGTGGCAGCCTAAATTTGTTTAGTAGAGCATATATTAGATTATTGTTGTTCAGTGAAGGGCTACAGACACCTGGACACAGATATGAGTTTGATTTTAAATTGGATATAAGTGCTGAACTCCATCAGGAGCTGTGAGAGGCAGGGTTCATTGCCCCTCTTCAGACACCTAGTCCCATGTTCATCCCATCAATCTACATGTAAGCACCAGGTTTAACAACGCAGTTACTTCCTCCTCAAATAGAAATCTAGTCCTCAAGACAGTGATTTAAGTTTCATACTAATAGAATTACACTTTAAAAATTTCTCTCTACTAACTATGTAAGTTACCCAGGACAAGTGTGATCCTAACATAGGTACTTAAATTATGTGGTTAAAGTTGGGTAGGATTAATTTGTATCATAAAGATATTTCAGGATTTTTCAAAGTAAGGTATGCCACCAATCAAAATGTCAGTCCATTAGTGTTTTATTTAAAAACAGTAACAATGATAAATTTATCTGTAACTGTGCAGGTTTTGGCTGGGATAATTTTCTTCATAGTAGCTAGTATGGGGTTATATTTTGGATTTGTGACCAAACAGTGTTGATAACACAGGGATGTTCTCATTATTGCTGAGCAGCGCTTACACAGAGTCAAGACCTTTTCTGCTTCTCAAACCACGCTACCAGTGAGGAGGCTGGAAGTGCATAAGAAGCTGGGAGGGGACACCAACTGACCAAAGGGATATTCCATACCATATGACATCATGCTCAGCATATAAATCTGGGGGGAAAAGGAGGAAGAGGGGGACATTCAGAGTGATGGCTTTTGTCTTCCCAAGTAACCGTTACACATGATGGAGCCCTGCTTTCCTGGAGATGGCTGAACACCTGCATACCAATGGGAAGCAGTGCACGAATTCTTTGTTTTGCTTTGCTTGAGTGTGTGGCTTTTGCTTTACTTTATCATGACCCATGAGTTTTCTCACTTTTACTCTTTCAACTCTCTCCCCCAGGCCACCAGGGGAAGGGTGAGTGAGTGGCCATTGGGGCTTATAGCCAGCAAGGGTTTAACCACAACAGTTCTCTTGGGCACCCAACAAGGGGCTTTTTTGGTCACACTTTTTAAAAATATCCAAAACATATCAAGCTTACTGTTTCCTTAAAGCACGTAGTTTGTAGATGTTGCGATCAATGTGCCTCGTGTGATCTCATTTTTTAAAGAAGTTTCATCAGTTAACTTTCTTTTTTCCAGTGAAAATCCTTCTTATTTCTCAGTATAACAAAGAAATCATTCTCCTAACATGTGACTCACCTCAGCTGTAGCTCAGATGGTACACAGATTATCCTAGGTGTCTCTCTGAAGTCTCTAAACTTGAATATCAAATGTCTCAGAAGAGAATTATCATACCTTCCTTTAAAAAAAAGTGGGGGGGAAATAAACTCGCTTGCCATGTGTCCATTAAAAAAAAAAAAGACTATAGTTAGAAAAAAAGTTCTAAAGAGTCTCATCTTAAGGAAGGCTCTAAATCTGCAGATGTAATTAGTTCAGCAAATGTTGAAATGCTGCCTTTTAAGAGTATACTCCATTTACTTTTAATACGAACATGAACAGCGTTAACACCTCTGGGATACTAAGCCAATTTGCACCCTTTGCAATCTAATGCTTCATCAGGATTGTACTAAATGTGAGTGTAGCATTTGTCTCCTTAGAAATTGTCAGAATTAATTAAGATAATCAGTCTAGTCCAGTATCCTGTCTTAAACTGTACTATTATCATCCTCAAATGGATGTGCAAGAGACTCCACTGCAGATAGTAATGGAATAACTTGCCTGTAGAGACAAGATATTCTGGAATCTCCAAAGTAGCAGGGATGCCTTATGCTTTTCAATAGGACAGCTTAAATCCCATTTAATTCGCACAGTATCATATGCTTTTCTGCCCGATCCTTTTATGAGTAATGCTGAGTTCTTGCTCTCTACACTATCTTGTGCCAATAAAGTTTATAGCTTAATTAAGCATCATTTGAAAAGGAATCTTCTTTTCTTAATTTTTGTTTTTCATGTAATGACCACTTGCCCTTGTCTTATTAAAAAGAATGAAAAGAAGTGGTTGATATAATTTCACTCTACAATTTATTTATATATCTTTATTGTATCACATAACTTCTCTTTATCATATCTGGTTTACCATTCTGAAGTTCATCATTCCAGTCTTTTCTGAGTCTGGTTTTTTTTTGCTACCTATGATTCTGATGACACATTTTTACTTTTCTGGACTATGAAAAGTCATCTTGATTTTAAATAATCATTTTTTCACTCATGAATGTCTGAATTAGATTAAATTATTACTTTATTTTATGTACATTTTTACAAGCAAAGATTAAAGAAGATTTCATCTGTGACTTTGAATAACAAGGATTAGCTAGGTATCTGTAGAAAATTTATAACATTCAGGGAATTTTCTTTTTTTTTTATCAGTATCATAAACTTAGTAATTCTCAAGTTTACAACTTTGACGCTTGCTGTAGACTTCTTAGGTAACTATGTCAAATAAGAATTACTCATGCAACGGGTAGTTGACCTCTGGCAGCTGGAGGTCGAAATTACTTTTATGCTGTCTCTCCCGAAGTTCATGAGTTTTTTGAGGTGCATCAGATTAGCCTTAATTTTTGAGTACCTTAGCATATATAAATCAAGTTTTAAAATTAAAAAAAAATATATTTTTATCAGGTTTATAATCAATCTTTCATTGTGGTTATCTCACTTAATTATTCACTGATACAGTCCAAGACACTGGTAAGGAATTCCAGAGCTTTGTTGGTGTGTGAAGCTGGTTCCTGCTGTGGGTGGTGTGTGCACGCCCACATGTGCACGCTTGGATGCAGTTTTGAGGCACAGGAGTACTGTTGTGAGATGCAGAAATAACACTGCTGTGAAACACTGGAGTTCAACCACAGCACAGTAACTCTGTGTACCACCTTTGGGGTACTATCTATTCCTCATGATGAATATTTACAACATAACACAAATATTTTAGTTTCCTGCAGGCCTAAGAGAACTGGCTGTTACTGTGGTCTGAGGCTGTTTTCAACTTTTTGTCTAGTACAAAATTTCCTTTTTCCACATCAGTGTTGCTCTCATGTTCAAGTGAAATCATACTTTCCTCTTTGTAAATAACAAAAAGAAAATTGTAATCAAGAGGAAAATGGGAAAGAAGCATTTCTCATCCTTTCATTTTCCATGGTGTGGAAGCACACTTTGCTTGGTATATTTAATAACTGCTCTTCAGCCTGGCCTCCATGGGGCTGCATGGTGCTGCAGCAGTTGAGTCAGACAGATGAAGACCCCAGAGGCCTCAGCTTCACAGAGGACGTCCTCACCTAGCTGAAAACATGGTTATGGCCTTCCTGGAGGTGTATATACTGTGAGAGAGTATCTGAATTTCTTGTTATGAATAGTCTGACTTTCAGCACGTTGGCATGTTGACAATGGGAAAGCCCATGCTACCACTCGCATGTGTTCAGCTACAGCTTCAACCCTTAATGTTTTGCTGGTACTCTGGTTCATCAACTTGAAGCATGAGTATGGGCTTTTTCTCCTTTAGTATGGGAAAATGTCAACTGTGGGTCAGAGTTTTGGCAAATACACCCTACTTCTTACTTCTTGGGATTTTTCTCAGGAAGATGTACCTGGGGCCATAGCTCCACAAGAGGGCACAGCAACTTCTTCCTGAGAGCTTCATGTGTGGAAGAGGGAAGTGTAGAAAGTCTTAAGAGAACTTCCATCACCATGCCATGATTGGGTTGTCCATAAGCTGCAGAGGCACACCATAATCAGTCTGGAAAGAGTTTAAATTGCTCCATCCAGACTCTCTTTTATACCTATTTTCTTTGCCTCCGCCCACCTTTTTCTGGGGTTTGTTTTTCTTGTTTCTTATGGCTGAATTTCCCACTCTGTGTTGGATTTCAGCCAAAGAATGTTTTTATAGGCTGGGAAGAACTTTTCCCACATTACAGACTGGCACCTAGTGGGTGCGCGTTAGTTGCCATTCTAGGAGCACACAGGAAGCCTGGAGAGAGAGCAGATGTTACTTTATCAGAAATTCTTTATTGCAATCGCATAGTTGATGGTCCTAAGAAGCTAATTGAGGTAGTTATAATTAATGATGCCTCCCTTCCCTCATAAACATTTTGCCTCTCTTTAAGCATAATTACTGTGTTTTAAATTTTTTTTAAATTGCTTTCTGACAGTTCCTGGCTATGAACTTTTATTTAATTTAAGTATTTCAAAGTTACAACTGTCCATTTCTTTCATTACCTTATGGCTTTTGTTACTGAAGCCAGTATTATACTGTTCCAGAAACCTCCTGTTACAGTTCATATCACCTTCTATAAAGATGCTCTTGAAATTTTGGCTTTCTTATGGCCTTTTGGAAGGCCTTTCCTAAGAACTCTCTTACTTCTACCAAAAATGAGTGTGTCACCTTGTCTTGCTGGGCTCCTCTTGACTTTTAATGAGCTCGAGCTTTTGTCTTCTTGCTGAAACCCCAAAGTGAAGTGCAAGTGGACTGCTTTGTATTCAGTCACCATCCTTTGACCTTTTTGGTTTAAGCAACCCTATGACAAGTTAAAATTTCCCAGCAGCACAGCTCCTGAGGTCATTAGTACACAACAAACTGTCTATGATGTCAAAGTGCTCTTCTTTTACATGAATACCAGTAAAAGTATTTCTGTCTTATGCTGCCTTCACTCAGGAGACATTTCAAAATGTTTAAAAAATACTTAGACAGCATTAGTTGTTTGTTTATGTTTTTGTTGTTGCCACTGTTTTTCTGTCCCAGGTTAAAAGGAGAGAGGAGAATAAGCAACAAAACAAGATGCATGTGTTTGACACATGAAAGCCTTTGGACGTACTTTCTTTTACTAACAGTGCTAACATGAGAACTATCGAAAATTCCATTGTCTACACAGTAGATTTTTTGTATTTTCGTGACTTGACTGGGATTTTCTTTTGGTGCTGCTACAAAAGATTCGGACACAGAATTCTCCCAATGACATCTTTTTAGTGAGGAACTGTATTGTGTGAGCAGTAAGCTACAATATTTATAAGTCTGATTTGTACAACTTGATCTACATTTATAACTATCAGCTTCTGTTAAGAATTCCGCTTTTTTCCGTAACCCCTGGTTTTATGTCACTAAGGTCATTAACTTTGTAACATGAATTCCATGTGCTGAAAATGTTGTCAGAAAACACACTACCTTAAATCTGATAGAAAAAATAGTATACATTTATTCCATAGACTTCTTTTACTTTCATCTTCTATACAGAGGAAAAGTCCAATAGCACTCAAAAGTGATTTTGCCAGACCCTATTTTTATTGCTATTCATACTGGAGTTCCAGGGAACTAGTACATATTTGTAGGAAGTGCTCATTACCAGTTTCAAAGAAACATTTTTTTAAAAACCTCCAAGGATTTGAGTATTGATTCTATAAAGCAAAAAGCACCAGGATATCAGTTACGATTAATGTACTGTTTCTGACAGCTCATAAATTGTATGCTAGCAAACAGCTTAAACCCACCACAGCATCCTTCCTTATGCAAATGGCTTCACGCTCCTATATAGTGCTTTGTTTAAAGAACATTTTTTTGACTGTTTCCCAGGTGTACTTCTTAATGACAGAAATTGTTGGTACTTCTTACCTCTAACATCTATGTGGAAGAGCTGTTAAAAAGTAGGCCTTCTTTGCATCTTGGATATTGCTTGTGACTTGATTTGTGTGTGCATTAATTCATACACTGCTAGTATTATTGGTATGTCAAATCAGGGGAAATGAATGTCATGGGCTTTCAAGTATTCTCTTGCCAAAGTCAACATCTAAAATGTCGTGCTGAGGAAAATACGTTACAATGTCCAGACAGTGTAGTTTGACTCACTGATGAACATGTTACTTCCTTTTTCTGGCCAGATTGTTGGGTTGGGAAGTGGAGGACAAACTTCTGTAGACCTTCTACCAGAGAAGGGCCTACCGAACACTGTCCACAGTTAACGTCTGTTCTGTTCTGACCTATGAAGATATGCCTGTCTTCACTATGGCTGCTTACTTACTTTACTTACAAGCAAAATACATCTTTCCACTAACATACAGGACAGAGCTGTACAGAAGGCTGTATGGAATTTTTGCTTCTGTTCTGGGCTAAAAGGTCAAACGCCTACATCTTTCCCAACTTTTTAGAAATGTAATTTTCTTCTTTATCTGTTTCTAGACAGACTGTCTTTATACAACAATTCAAACAGCACAGGTTTTGAAAAACTGGAAAGGCTTTGCACAATATTAGGTCTATCTATAAGTGGAAAATATATTGATTTGTATCTTTTCATTGTATCATTTTTCTTAAGTAAAAAAGAAAAAATACGCAATGTGCAGATTTTGAGGTTTCTGAAACTCGCTATGAAAATTTTGCACAGCCCTGTGTAATAGTAACTTTAACTTGACACAGCCCAGTTGTTCTGGTTCTTTATTTCAGGCTTCTTTATTACATGCACCTGTTTCAACTAACTCGTGGCTGTTTCTAAAACTCCTGATTGGCCTGCAGCCAGGAAACACTGTGTGTTCCCACAGTTAATATGATCTAGGTCTTTAGAGGGTTCATGGGGATGTGTGTAATATGAAAGTCCAGACAGATAAAAGCTTTCTCCTTACTTGTGCTCAACAATAGCCTTGCCTGTATACTTCTTCTGGTCTCACTACCAAAAATTTGGGAGAAGAAGTTGTTCCTTTAAAACATCTCCTACATAGGCTTCACTTCAAGTTCACGACGAGTTCAGGGGAGTTTTGCACGGTTTTGGATTTCATTACGACCAGTTCATGCAACTCTGGACTAATCCTGTCTGTCCAGTTCCATAGTAAAAATGTGGGCCTCTAATGACATCAACAAATAAAAATCACCATCTAATTTAACAATAAGTACATTATGGAGTTGAATGTAAATGTAGAGATTAATTTTCTATTTGTACTTTCATGTCAGTTCTCTGTAAGATTAGGTAAAGTAGAGCTTTTAGTATGAAAATATGATATGGTCACCTTATTTCTGGGAAAAATGAAGCTTTGTGTGAGAGTGGTCTGTGGCTCTAAAGCAAGAATATGGTAACAAGCTCTCTGGAGAAGGGTTTGCCCATTGAGTTCCACAAGTGGTTACCGCATTTTTGTTTATAATAGTCACATGCAAAAACATGTCTCCTTCACCAGAATTTCAGCATCTCCTCAAAATCTAAAAATTGGACAAACCTGTGCTAAATTAATTATTTAACTTTCTCAACAGAATTTAATTTTTTATCAGAAAAACATTAAGAATCTGTTTCACCTCTTCCTAGAACTCTTTTTTTCACAAAGGGCACAAAGGACATACATTCACATGTGTCTCGGGAATATTTGTCAGAAAATTCACCCCATTAGAAAGTAGCTGCACTCGATTTACGTGATTCTTTAGAGGATTTGCTTTTTGATATCTATGGAGATATCAGTCAAGAGGAGCAGACAGACTTTAACTGAAGGCATAAAGGGAAGCACTTAACAGGGTATTTTTCCATTCTGCAGCATTGTGGTTGCATGAAAGCAAAACGTGATACTTGGTGAGATCAGAAAATCAGAACCTGAATCAATAATACCGCAGTTGTTTTAGGGAGGGTCAGTTTAAAGAAACAGCAGCAAAATGTGATTTAATATAGTTAAAGGAGAAACACTGCACTGTAGTTATGAGAAGAGCTTATTTTAATGGTACTAAGCATATTAAACTAGTCTTATGGGAGTAAACAGATAGGTTCTATCTAAGCATAAATGCCGAAACATTTCTAAATGCTATAAAACACTTAGCTAGAAAAAAATAGATTTCTCTAAGGTCTGCAAAGTAAATTTGCTTACTGAATTCTGTGAGTAATGAGGAATGCACACAACCAAAAAATGAAGGGCTGTGCAGAGGAAGAGAGTAAAAAGTCCAGAAGTTAAATTCCATTTTATTTTTACATTAAAATCTTCATTATCTAATTCTTTGACCAGCTCTACACAGAAATCAAGCTAGTGGGAAAGGAAAGAGCTATATTTTGAACTGCACAAGCAACCAACCTGAGATATGACTGCCCAGACTGCTGGAAACATCCTGTTCACTTGAGGTATAAATGGCCTTTGACAGAAGAAGCCAGTACCACCTCTGGCAGCATGTCCAACTCCTTGCTGCAGGTTACCCTCTGCTAGCCAAGCTGGTGGAACAGAGTTTGCTTAGCTTCCTGTTCTGGTCACAGTTTACAATGATTTAAATTGGAAGGTGTGTTTTATATTGAGACGCTGAGAAGTGGAGTCACTGTGGTGTCCCATTTTGCCAGTTCTCACCTTTTCAGTGAGTCACCGCTGTTAGAGGATTAGTAAGACCAGCCAAACCAGCCAGAGGACTGCTACTGGTGGTCAGTGGTTTCTGCCCAAGATTTGCTGAGATTCTGGAACCTTAACCTTCATTTCAGTCTGCGGGCAGGAATGTGTGCAGAGGACAGAATTTTCTGCCCCATCCCTCCCAGCTTGTCTCTCCCAGTGATCTTTCTACTCATGTGGTCATTTCTCATTTTGTTACTTTCTGCCTTACCTAGAAGGATTAATCGCTCCTCCCAAAACCTCCATTTCCATTTAGATCCAGTATTGCCTCACGGGGCCCCTCACCCACCCATTCCTTTTTCTTTCTTTTTCAAACCATTTCCATTTTTCTCCAACAAGAACTCCTCTTGTCAACCCATCATGATTCTGACACGTATTTGAGGATCTCGTGACACTTCTGGCTTATATTCTTCTTACTTTCCTTCTGGGCTCCCCTACCCCCATGAACCTTTGCACATACCTCAGTGTTGTCATCTTCCCTCCATCTCTGTCACACCTTTCACACAGTCAGTCCCAGAACTTCTCAAAACTATCTCCTCCTTTTAGATCTCTTTTTTGCAGTCTGGCAGTACTGCCTTACCTGATCGCTAGGTCTGAGCAACCACAAATCTTCTCCCAGCTTCCAAGTCTAACCTCTGCTCAACTAGCCTGTTCTCACCACCAAGGATACCTCTTTCCATTTGTTTCTCCATCTTCTTTTGGAAGCAAGAAAAAGCAGCTACTTCAGGGAAATCCAGATTCATCCTAGAAGCCCTAAACTGAAGACTGATAATTCTGGCAGTCTTGGGTCCTTCAGGGACAGGAACAGTGAGGGAGTAAGTTTATTGCTCCATGGGCCTGAAACATATGCAGTCTGCAGGGATCAGAAATTATTATTTTATCTGCCAGATTCTGGCAGTATTTATAAGGCAAATGCAAACTAGCATTGTTGTTTGTTTTTTTTTTTTTTTCTCCCACATAGGTTTTTTTTTATCTGATTGCATTTTGGATGAGTCCAGGTTTAATGATTTCAGTCCACAACTATTTCAGATTTTTTCACATCACAGTAGTTTTCTATTCCACCTTTATGCAAAGTGGTTTAGTAATAATGGAAGCTAAAACATTAAAGCTCTACTCATCACTGTCAGACCTTTAACATTTAGTATCCCATATTTAACATCAACCTAAAAATTTTATTTGTCTTTTCCTTGTATTTTAGGAGCAGGTCTTTTGCATGGGATGCTGAAGAAATGCAGGAGTGATAGATTCTTTTTTTCTCCTTATTTGAGACCTACATCTATTTCTTTGCTTGCTTGCTTATTTGTCATCCTCTAATGGATTCTTTAGGAAAATACTTAAAAACTCAGTATTAGAAAGTTTCATAAGGAAGTGAATTGTGGATGTTGTTCGCTCACCATTTAGCCAAAGGTTACTGGGCATGGCTACCTCAGTGCTTACACACAGCTGCATGTCTCCAACAACAAGTAACAGCGTGGGATCTGGTGCCTAAATGTTTCTCCCTGTTCCCACATTAGTGAAATATCTGGACATCTAAAAATTAAGGATTCAGAATTAAGGATCAATAAAGGATTAAGAATTAATATAGCTTTCATCTATATGAACAACTCTGTTGTTTCCTTTTCTTTCAGGTGATTTTTAGCCTGTGTTATTTGAGACCAAATACATTCAACACCTGTAAAGGGTAACATGAGATTATTGATTTAAAACTATAGAAAATAATATTTACATGAAATGGGAAGTGTTTCTGACAATAACAGGACATCAGAATTAGAGAAATATGGTTTGAATTACAGTTTAATCTTTTTATTGAAATTTAAGGTGTTGGGTTTTTTTTGTTTTAATGCCTTATGATAACAAAGAGGTACTGCTGGGTTTTAAAGTGTGAAGAAAAGGAGTTATGTGAACACAGCGATCAATAAAAAATTGCTAAACTGTATTCCAAAGAAGTTTATATATAAAATGGTTGGTCAGCTAACATTAATAGGAATTTGTGTTTAGAAACTGTTGTTTCAGAAAATCAGGCAAATGCTTCACACAGCAAATCTCTAGTGATCTATAATCACAGGCTTTGATTCAGTTAAATATTAGGTTTTTACCATTCCCATGTCCCCTCATTTATCTCTGTTCTCTCCAGTTTTCTGTGATCATTTCTCTCTCTCCACCCTCCATTTCCAATAAACCCAGGAAAGTAGCAAAACTTACTGGTAACCCAGTGTTATTTAAATTGACTAAGACAGGTAGACAGTGTGCAAGAACTATGGAGAGCTCTAATCACTCCAGTATAAGCAATACGGTTGCAAATCAAATTTCATAGGGAAAAACAAAACAAAACAAAACAAAACAAAAAAAACCAAAACAAAAACAACAACAACAAACCAACAAAAAATGCACTTTCTGGAGAGGAACTAAACCATTCTTAAGACCTTTCTTAAGACCTTCAAGTCTGTATGCATCCAGAAGAGCTGATGGTGTCCTAGTAGGCAGCATATATGCACAGTGTGAAATGTCTGTCTCTTTTTAACAGAAATGAAAAAAAAAATCCCCAAAATACATTGGGTTGATAGGGTGAAAAATTGAAATGGAAAGAGCTTAGAAAATAGAATATGACAAACTACTGAATAGACTACTACTCTGTAAATTCACTTAATGCTAGGTGACAAAAAGTTATGCTGGCTATTGTAAACTATTTCTACGGTTCCAGTTCCTGCTTCAATATGGGATGTTGGGATGGTGGTTTGGGGTGGGGTTTTTGGTTGGTGTTTTTCATATATTTAGTTTTTTTTTTTATCCAGTGGCAGTTCAAGGTAAAATAAAACATAAATATTTTAATTAAGAGGAACTAGACAATGCAGGGATTCTCTTCAATTTTGTTACCCCCAAAAAAGGGTGGTCCAGAGTCAAGCTCTTTCCTAACTCCTCCCTTTTTGGACCCATGACTTGTACATTCCTGGGAGTACAGACCAGCTTTAGGAGAGAAGGATGTTCTCAGATAAAATCCTGTTAGTTCAGATTCACAGGGAACCTGGGGCACAGCTCTGTTCAAACACCCCTGGTTGCAGATCTCTCCTCTTGGACAGTTATTTGAACCACTAGGACATTATATACATTCTCATTCCTCCACCTGTGTTTAAGACTCTCTGTATCCCAGCTGGAAAGAGTTGCCCAAGTCTAGCCTGAGAATAAACTCCTGTCTTCCAGGGGGATAAGTAGGGCTTGAGACACACTCTTGTGCTGCCTTACTCAGTCCTAGGAGTCCATGCTGGCTCCTGTGAATACTTCATCCATCCATGGTCAATAGTCTGGAGGTGCTAGGGTGTCTAATTCATTGGCCTGATTTCCATTCTGGTTACTGGCTGACTGAGTTTTGGGATCACAGTATTCACGATCCCTTACTGGACTGCAGCTGCGCTTCCATACAAGGAAAAAAATAAAACCATCTTCTACAGATTCACAGTCTATGGATAATTAATTACACCTTCTCCTTATACAGTTCAGCTTTCCCTTGCACTATTAACAGTTCACAGATAGTGTTCAATTAAGTCCTCTTCTTGCCTACTTCTAAACAATAAATTCGCATAAGCTTTTTCGGGTTTTTCTCAACTAGAAAAATACCATGTGCAAGTTTTGTTAAAAACAGCAAGGTGCTCTGACCTTTCTGTTTGTGAAAACTTAGAATGTTATGTAGCAGAGAAAATCAGAAACAATACACCTCCTTCTGTCTCCAGCACTCTGACATGCTCAGAGATCTCGGTGACATGAAGTATACATAATTAATCAACAACCACTCTCTGAGTACACTTTCAGCATGTTTGCCAGTGGAACTCTGCAACCTTCTACTAAGCAATTTCTTATGGCAAGGTCAGGGATCAAATAACAGGCAGCTTAAATGATCCAGAAGGCAGATTAGATAAAAAGTGGAAGACTTGCCCCAAAAGGACGTGTTACCTCTTCTCCTTGCATTTCTAGCTTTGTCAATAAAACAGTTTATTTCATGAAGAAAGGCTAATAGAGACAGTATGATGAAAACTTTGCTGAGATAATAATCTTTAGGGCAAGAGCTCTATCTGAAAAAAAATCATGTTTTATTTAAAGGGAATGTATTGGCTTTTTATATACCTGATGACTTAGTGATGTATTTCTTTCCTTTAAAAGGAAAGAAACATCTGTTTAAAACAGATGTAATCTGTTTGTTAACAAAAAAAAAAAAGCCTTAGAAAATGAAAGATCTGTATTTAAATAATACCCACATTAGAAGTGTTATCTATGGAGATTTAAAGTTAACATCATGTCTGCAGCAGCATCTGGTAGATGGGACTTCTAGAGACCTTCTATGAGTTCCTTCACCAGTTGGTCCAGGTTTGTCTTTCTCCCAGCTCAAAGTTGGTAGAAGAATGTGCTCCATTCACCACAGCCTGTGGAAAGCCCTCACTGCAGCAGGTGAAAAATGTGAAAGGGAAGGAGCGGAAGAGAGAAACTCCTACATACTGTCCATGCCCTCCTCCATCCTGCTCCCTATGACACTCAGGGTGGGCAGAAGAGTCTTGAGCAAAGGACTGATGCTGAGTCTGGCAGAGGGGAAAAGGAGAGGTGGTGTTTTAATATTTGTCTTTGTTTCTCACTATCCAAGTCCATTTTAGTTGGACCTTGCCACTGCATGGCTGAGCCTGTGGACAGCTGCGACAGCCCTCTCAGTAAAGGAAGGTAAAGATCCTCCCCAGGGGGCTGGTGCCCAGGGTCTGCTCAGCTGGGCAGAAAAGAGGATTGGAAAGGCAATCTTGCCATAGCTGAGTCCATGCTGAAGGGCAGACAGACTATGCAATCCTGAGCCAAAACTTTTGACAATTTATATGAGGTCTGTATTTTTCACACTTGGCTTACAGATGTAGTCAGGCCCTGGCCTGGAGCAATAAGAGGTCCTATGTGCAAATGGAGAATCAGTAGAAACAGTGCCTAGTTAAGGTTGCTAAAAGGAGAAAGTATGAGGAAACAAGACAATAAACAGTAATGGTGTTCCCTTTCTGCAGTGAAGGGATTTCCTGAGTCAGAGGACAAGCCAGTAAAGCATCTGTCCTCCACAACTTTGTCTAATTATTGCATCCAACTGCATGTTTGCCTCCTTGTCTTCCAGTGGCAACAAATTCCATCACTGTGATATCTTACAAAAAGAAAAGAACAAAGAAAGAAAATACAAAAGGAAACCTTGAATTTATTTTAATTTTCTGGCTGTTATTTTTATTGTTTGTCTCTTAATTCTGTTACAGAAAACAATAAATAATTGATATTTGTACATTTTCTCTGTAACATTTATGATTTTAGAAGCCTCTGTCATTTATCTGTTCTAAACTAAAGGACCTACATAGTTTAATCTCTCCTTAAATAAAAGCTATTCCATAGCTCTCATTATCCTTGCTTTCATTTTCTACGCTTTTTCTAGTTTCACCATGGCTTTTTTGAGGCAGGTGACCAGAATTGGAGAAAATGTCCAGATGGGGCTGTGATGTTGATTTATACCATAGAATAAGGATGCTTTTTTGTTGTTGTTGTTATTTTCCTGGGATTTTCTAACATTCAAATTGCATTTCTGTAGCTGCTTAGTATTTAACTATTTTTAAAAAACTGTTTGTAATGACCCCAGTATCTCTCTCCTGGGTGATAATACACAGTTTAAAGTGTATGTTTAGTTAGGTTTATTTTTCTCCTTTTGTGTTTCTTTCTGTTTATTCAGATTGAATTTTGCCTGCTGTTTTGTTATCCAGTCACTGGTACATTTCTACTTGGTCAGCTTTGACTGTTCTCAACAGTTTTGTGTCATTGACAGGCTCAGTCACCTCAATATTCTCCCACTTTTTGTGTCAGTCCTGAATGTGTTAAACACAACACATCACTGAAGGGCCAACTAGCAGTCTTCCCTTGTTGTGAAAGCTGATCATGTATTTACACCAAGTGTTTCCAAGTTCCTGAGCAGTTAGACATCTCTCTGTTAGAGGTCCCAGTCATGTGAAAAGTCTCTCATCTTCCCCATCATCAGTCTCCTAAAAACTATGAAGGCTTCTCACCTTTTGTCTGGCAACAGTAGCAATCCCAGGAGGATTTTCCAAGTCTTCAATCATGTGAATACCATTTTTATGATGAACATTCCCTTCACTGACAGCTCTCAAGCAGGAAATCCCAGAAGGAATTCTGGCGACACGAGAAGCAGTCCCCTTGTGCAACTTGCCAAAAGTCTAAAGAAGAGAAGAAATCTAAGAATTGTAATGCACATATATGTACATATGTGTTTATTTTTAGCTGTTTGGGGTTTTTTTTCAAAACACATGCTTTATCCTTTTGAGGCAATAAGTTATTTGACTGGGATGATTGTGTCCCCATGTCCCAGAAGGAGAGAGTCCACAGTCATTTCTCTTTAGATGTCTAAAAACAATGGAAAAGCAACGTACCTTAAGTTCTTCACTGGGGACAGCTTTATTCCCTAGTGTAAGTAGTATATTAGAAACAGGAGAAAAGGGCATTCAGTGGTGGCTGGGCTACTTCTAAGCAAATTACAGTCACTTTTTTTCCAGATAGTGCAGCCCTGGCATATTACTGAAGTCAGAGTCTCTAATTTGTGGAAGTTGGCATAAGCACAAATCTATCCCAGGATTTGTGGCATTCACCCCTCACAGAATTGGGCCCATAAGTATTAGTGAAAGATTTATTTTTACATATTTAAAATTAAAGGCCCTGTCTTCCCAGAAAACTATCAGAGTAAACTATATTCTTCCCAGAATATGCACATTGCAGATAGACTTTCCTGAAAGGAAATACTCTACAATAATTATTACCAAAAGCGCAATTCTGTGCTTTCTTGGAACAAGAGAGTGCTGGAAAGAAACCAAGTTATGTATTTAGATATTTTACATGCACAGCAAGGCTGAATTTTTTGCTTATTTTAAATACATGTGTTTTGGCTAATGTTAGGCACTAACTTGTGAGAAGGTAAGAACCTTCGTTGCCTTTTATAAATTAATAAAAGTTGGGGCTCCTCAGCAATTTGCAGATTCGGATTCCAGTTATATAGGGTATTACATAGCCAGCTACGGAGCTGAATAGACTTGTTTTGCTGAAAGACTGGGCTGAAAGAAAAGACTTGTTTAGAGTATGCCAAAGAGGTAAAATGAGGAGAGGGTTTTGGGAAGAGATTACGGATGGGTATAATTAGGTGAAATATCAGGAAAACACTTTCTAATTGTGAGGCTTATTAACCTACAGAACAGTGTCTCAAGGGAACCATTTCAGAGGCAAAGGAATCCACTAGCTGAAATACAAGCCTTAGTCTTTGCCTTCCCTATGTTTCACATTCCTTACCCTTTCATAATGTGTTCTTTGCAGGCATTGTATTTTCTATTTAAAATTTATCTAATATATGTATTTTTATATCTATGAAGAGAGATAGATATATATATATACACACGGACACACACCTTTAGTCTCTCCCCCTAACTCCCCCTCCACTCCTTCAACGAACAGAGTAGCTACAATATTCAATTTTTGCTCACTGTGCCTGGGACAAGGTCAGTCCTGCTTAGACTTGGTCATGCAAACATTTACTCATGCAACTTATCTTACTCTTAGACCTAACCCAATTACTCCATGTTCAAATCAGCATTCTGTATAGAAGCAACAACTTCCATGGTAATGACTGTCGAGAGCACTGAGGTCTAATATTGCATTTTATACTAATAAATTAAGGAATCTGGGGGCTCGGAGCTGCAGTGAGCCATAGTGAGCCTTGCTAGAATGGTTCCAGTCATGGTTTTGTCCTGCGAAAGCTAGCATCCTCCAATACAACTTCTGGGCCTAGTTCGAGAGCTAGTAAGCTCCCAATAAGTGAGGAAACAAGTTTTAGAGAATAAGAGAGTTTAACAATTTGGCCATGGGCTATTCCATGCCAGATGGTCTCAGAGTCAGAGAACAATCCTGGTACTTCCAATGTATCAACTTAACATTTAATTTTGAAAATTTACATAATCAGTTAGATTCCACAGCTTCTTAGTATACAGAAATGTTTATTTGCTATCCATTCTCTTTTGTTTTCTTGCTTACTGAAGGTAGTACTCGGAAAAAAGATTACTCAACTAAAATTCTGTCCCCTTTTTCAATACTATGTAAATTTTCAGGGTGGATTTTTTTATAATGCTGATTTGTTTTCTTAGCATCCGTTTTATGCTCTCTCAAAACTCACAGATAAGTTTGTGCATAAGACCAGACCGTAAGTGTGTGCATCAATGTACTAACAAACCTCAAATGAAGTACATATGACAAAACACATAATAGACACTGAATCTGACTGTATCAGTTTCAAAAGAAATACAGAAACTTTCCTTTTTCATTTTCCTCTTAGCTATTCCAATTACATGCTTTTATTGTCAACATTATTTCTTTAAAATTTTTAGGTAGTTTCCTTTCTTTGGGAAATTCAGGGCTCAGTGCCAATTCCCACCATTTAATTATTGTCAATGCATCTTGACAATTGTCAGTGCATGTACAGATTGGCAAAGACACACGTTAATGTTGATTTGTCTCAGGATGGGGGTTCACAAGAAGGATTGTATTCCATTTTTTTCCACCATCTGTATTATTCTTAGCCTTGTTACTCTCCTGCTTTCTTTTACAGAGTTAAAACTACTCTTTCAGTGTTTCCCCTCCCCTTCTTCTACGAGTTTTGTTGACTGTTTTTTCTTTGCCATCACCCATATCCTGAAGACCTAAAACTAAAAAACAGTTTCTTGTATAGCAGGATTCTTATTTTTTACATCTAGCTTAGACATTCCTGTCTAGCTTTGACACTTATCAAGATGGGATAAGTTGCCCTATTGAGATCCTTGTTCCTCTCCACTGACTGTCAATGAAGTCCAGACAATTAGACAAGATGATTAAAGTTAGTGGAAATCAGGCTCAATGTACTTGAGATTCTCAATCCTGTGTCCAGGATGTAGTGTTCACTTTTTCCATGGGAAGAGAGAAAACACTCCACAGAAGAGTCTTAGTCCTTCAGTTTTTGCACAGACTATTACTCTGAGCACATGCAGTTAAGCTAGCTGCAGTGGGCTAATGCCCTGTTATGATAATCCAGCTGATCTCTTTAACTGGAGCTATGAGGTCCTCTTGAACTGTTACCTGCTTCAAGCCCACTAGCTGGGCTGCAAAAACCATTAAATCTCGAGTTAGGTACACTAGAAATGTTCACGAGCTTTGTCTCAATGGCTAATATTCACTGCTTTTAAATATTGTGCTTTATTTCAAGGCTGTGTCTTGTTGACCTGAGAGCAGCCCTGAAGAGAAGGCCTTGGAGATGTTGGTTAATGAGAAGCTCAACATGAGCCGGCAATGTGCACTTGTAGCTCAGAAAGCCAACTGTATCCTGGGCTGCTTCAAAAGCAGCATGACCAGCAGTTTCAGGGGGGTGACTCTCCCCATCTACTCCACTCTCTTGAGACCCCACCTGGAATACTGCGTCCAGCTCTGGGTCCCCAAGACAAGAAAGAGATGGACCTGTTGGAGTGGGTCCAGAGGAGGTCCACAAAAATGATCAGAAGGCTGGAACACCTCCCCTGTGAGGACCGGCTGAGAGAGTTGGGGTTGTTCAGACTGGAGAAAAGAAGGCTCCAGGGGGATCTTATAGCTGCCTTCCGGTACTTCAAGGGGGACTACAGGAAAACTGGGGAGGGACTTTTTACAAGGGCATGCAGTGACAGGACAAGGGGTGATGGATTGGAAGAGGGCAGATTTAGATTAGGTATTAGGAATAAATTTTTTGTTGTGAGGGTGGTGAGGCACTGGAAGAGGTTGCCCAGAGAAGCTGTGGATGCCCCATCCCTGGAGGTGTTCAAGGCCAGGCTGGATGAGGCTTTGAGCAACCTGGGCTAGTGGGAGGTGTCCCTGCCCATGGCAGGGGGGTTGGAACTCGTTGATCTTTAAGGTCCCTTCCAACACAAACCATTCTATGATTCTGTGACCTTTCACTTCCATACAGTACTTGAATGCCAGACCAAAAATCCTTCTGCTATACACGTGACCTCGTTAAGTCTTTAGCAACAATCCACATTTTCCAATTCTTCCTTCCCTAATATTTGTCTCGTTTCTGGTGCACGTTCCCTCCAATGCAATAACACATTCTTCAGGTGTGAGTACTGGATCTGGACTCAGTGTTGCAGTAATAGTTGTGGCAGATGTAACATGATCCCCTTACACCTACTTCATATTTCCCTACTTGTAAATCCCAGAATCATTTTAGTTCTTTTTAGCCACAGAATAACAGCACTAGCTTAATGAGAGTATTTTTTTTCCTGTCATGGTCCTTTCTTAGGTAACAGTGTATGAAATAATTCCTCATCCTTGAAGTGTGGCCCAAGTAGTTCGTACTTACATTTCAAAACACACATTACTTCTGCTTAACTTATCAAATGGTACAGGTGACTCTTTCAGTGAACTGTATTGACATTTACAATTCTGTTGTTTTTGCTTTTTTTATCACCCAGGAACTTCATTAGTAATCATCTAACTCTTTATTACAAATGATTATCAAAATATTTAGTGCTATATCATAGACAGTTTCTGTGGAACCTCATTTAAAAAATTCTCAGTGATGATTTTTTATTACAGTCGTATTTAATTGTGGAAGAGATTACGGGAAAATTTTCTTTTTCTCAGGGAACTTCAAATTTTTTTGAAACACAGTCACTTCAGAAAACTTCATCCTGCACAAATTAAACAACAAGCAATTAATGCTAATAGAACATGGAACATAAGAATCGTTCTTCCTGCATTGGATATGCCAGTGTTGTCTACAATTTGGACTATAAAAGACAGAACTGAATAATAAAAGCATAAGTTATACTCATTGTCAGATCTTGGTTAAGTCACTCACAGCTGGTGAGTGATTTAGGTTGCCAGCATCTCAGGTAACTTCTCTACTGTACCTTCTGTAGTAAAAACAGACTAAAACTATGTGGCAGTCAAAGAACAGCCATGCCAACATATAGCTGTTCACAATGGGGGCAAGTGTCACGGCAACCAAGCAGACTCGTCTTGGGAAAACTGAGACAGTCCAAAAATATTTTTCAGTATACCCCAAGGCCCTATCACTAACTATTTTGCTGGCAAAAACACTAGAACTTTCTTGACATTGTTGCATTTTCCCACACAATTATGCTGACTTTGTACCATCCATTTGCAAATGCATACTAAAATGACAATGATTATTGTGATTATTATTATTATTATTGTTATTATTAAACTGGTAAGTATAACTCTGAATTTATAGATATAAAAATGACATGCTGAGGAAAACATCATTTTATACATATATAATTGCAATTAACAGAAGAGAGCTGAACGTCAAACTTCACAGACACTGCTAACCACAAAACTTGGCAGAATAGATGCAGTGTTATCAGTGCACTTACTGCTGCAGATACAACCTTGTGTGTGAATTTTGAATTCAAAATCTGGCCTGTTTTTTCATTCCTTGAATGATTTTTCTCTGGTCTCTTCCTCTCTGAATATGTATATACCGCATATTACAATTTGTACAATATGCACATTCCTCTTAAATGAATGTTACATTACTGTAAGTGTATTCGGAAATAAATTTATCCTTTTTGGAATTTTATTT
Source organism: Pterocles gutturalis (assembly GCF_000699245.1). Taxonomy (NCBI): domain Eukaryota; kingdom Metazoa; phylum Chordata; class Aves; order Pterocliformes; family Pteroclidae; genus Pterocles; species Pterocles gutturalis. The sequence goes on from NW_010131174.1 coordinate 50,703, forward strand.
GATGCCCAGTTTGCTCTAGATATTTTGTATGAACCATTAAAAAAAAATAAAATGACGAATTTTAGTGTTCATAACATAATTCTCCAAGAATGCAAACAAAACAACATGGAAAACAGGTTCCATAAACAGAACATTAAAAAAACATAACCTCTTGCTGGAAGTTCACATGAATGATTCACCTGGAACCTCCTAGGGATTTTCACAGTATAAATACCATGGTTTTAGTCTAAACTTTAAGTAAGAAATGTCAGTGATGCCAAACTTGACTACTTTCTCTTCATGGAGAAATAATTATTTACTATCTGCTTTTCGTAAGAGGAAGAAAATAAAGAAAAAAAAAATCCTATTAAAAAAAAGAAACCAAACTTGTGAGAAGTCCAAGGCAGAATACCAAAGACAGCATTCAAAATTAGAGTTAGTTAAATCAGAGGGACTGGATTTGTATAAGCAGAGACTTAACAGCATGATGGGTTACCCTACAGACAAATGTGCCACCTTTTTTTTCTTTTCTAAATATAGAAAAGAAATAAGAAAAGAAATTATGGTTTTGTGGGTTGAATATTGACCTGGGTTTGGTTCCTGTTCTGCTTCCAGTCTTACTTTGAAGATATCACTGAGGGTCAAACCACATTTGATGTTAATGCAGCACAGTCAATAAAGTCATGCTGCTTTAATCCTTCTGAAAATCCTGTTGACAATATTTCCATGCCTCAGTTCCTTACCTGTGACACTATAGCTAGTACTATTTCCTTTCTCTTGCCCTTTGTCAGTCGTGCTTATTTACATTAAAAAAAAAAAAAAAAAAAAATGTGTGTACCTAATTGTCTTAACAATTAATTGCCCGTTAGCCCAGAGGTCTGGGCACTCTCTTGTCCACACAGGAAAGCGAAGGAGTGTGCTCAAGGACACAGGTCAGTTTATGCTCCAGTTTCTAATGTTTCCAGAAAGCTGTTTTTTCTATGCTTTTGCTGTTGCTGGCAGTGCTTAGGCTAGCACATATACAGGAGTACCCTACAGCTTCACTACCAGTTGAGCAGATGCAGTCTAAATCCAGAAAGGCACAGAAGCTTTGCAGGTATTTTCTTTCTTTCATGTACAACATGGTCCAGGTTGGACATCTAGCTGATCAGTTCGGTCATGATTTGTAATTCTGAGGGTGATCTGAGGTACCTTGCTCCCTTCTTGGCCTCCACAGAGCCAGACTCAGGTTTATAGGTAACCACTGTGCAGTTCTGGAGCTCTGTTTCTCCAGTTTCATTGTGATCCAGCATCCAGGGATTTTGTCATTGCTTTTCTTCACTGAAGTACAGACTGGTGATGCACAAACCAAATGATTTAGTGTGAAATTTCTACCGTATCTTAGTACTTCTAGTTTCTTGAATTCTGAGTGGATACACCAAGGGAACAGTCTCCTCACAGTTCTCCTTAATTTTTTTCTTCCTGTGGCTAGGAAGCAGATATGCAAAGGTGATTGAAATGGGATGGAGTTTAATCCAGAGAGTTTCATTAATGTATCTCACTTCCCGGAGAATAAATATTGTTCTCACTAGGCGGGACTGATGAAGCCTAAAGGTATAGAAATGTATTCAAAGTACTCACGTAGGACCTGGGTGCTCTTCCTTACCTAAAATTCTTTGCAGTTTTTGAAAAATGTAAAAGGATAGACGGCTTTCTTCAAATCTAATTGCATTGGATGTCCGAAAATTATCTCTTCTGAAAAGTCAAGATTTCACAGAAGCTGGTCTGGTGTTTTTTCTTTGTTTGCTTGTTTGTTTCAATGCAATGACTTAGAAGTTTCTCTCCTAGAGAAGGAATAGTGATACTTAAACTTAGTTCTCTAACAAGGGACAAGTAAACATATGGAGAAAAGCAGATCTCTGTTCATTAGAAAAACTGTAGACTGTACTGCACCACAGTAGTCAGCTGTGCCAGTAATTTTGACATTCCTCTGCAAATTAGCCAGGCTTTGTGAGTACAGGTCTACTTTACTGCACAGGGGGGCTTTCAGCTCTTGGAATCTGGCAGGGGTTCAAGATCAAAGTGTTGCTTTGAACCCACTTGTTAGCCATGCAAAATAAACACAATTCACCTTGCAATAAAAAGCATCAGTGAGGGGGGAAAAAAAAGAAAATAACATTTTTAAAAATCCTTCAAATGCAAATTCAAACTTTACACTATTGCTACTAAACTAGATGAAGGAGAAAAATTATTAAAGTCCTGTAAAAAATTATCTACAAGTAGAATTCTTCTGCGAACAGGGAGAAGTGACTATTTTTTTTTCCATGATCACAATTGCAGACAATGCTTTAAAACACAAAGAGCATCCTGATGTTGCCATAAAAAGTTCCCTGGCTAATTATTTGCCAGTACAACTGTTCACTTCCTGTGGTGGATTTATGCTAAATCCTGTTATTAGTCTTGCTCTGCAATTGCCATTGTCTGTGACTGGAAGCAAGGCTCAAAGGCTACAGTCAGCCTTTTATTACAAAACATGTGAATGGAGATTTGACCCAACGTTCGACCACTTCCCCTTTTGGTTTTATGTAAGCTGATGAGCCTTTCCCTATAAATCACTATGTTGAAATGAACTTTTCCTCTTTTTCTTCTCCTCTTGCAACCCTGTAGAGTTCTGGATTTTGGTTATGAGTGGTTTTCTTCCCTGCCCCCAAAAGGCATCTTTTTTCTTTTTTATTCTTTTTATTTTTTCCTTTGTTTAAAAAAAAAGCTTTTCAGAACCATTTAATTACAAACTATCAGCACGGTCTCCTACATCATGGGGAACCTGAAAGAAATGCTTCAAGTTTTGAGACTAGTGTAATTCTTGAATTTTTATGTTTAAAAAATAAAAAAATGGCCCCCTCTTGTAAGTATACTTCATCTAAAGCATAATTAAAAAAATAGTTTCTTAACAGGCAGAACATAAAAGTAGTTATTGAACAAATTATAGATTTTCTATCATATTGAAACTGGCTATGTATTTCTCTGAAGTATTTTGTACTTTGTGAGTTCAGTAAAATTTGGCATACTTTTTTGTTGGACAATAAAAGCTTACTAATGTAAATATGTAGAGATGCAGGGACGAAAACTATCTGTAAGACTGAAATATTTCTGAGTGGTTTGGTCATTACAGATGGAGGACCCAGTCCTGCAGTCATTGGACAGGATAAAATTTTCATTAAAGCAAAATAGCCAAACATTCAGTAAGGGTAAAAGGAGATTTACTTGCATAATTATGTCCGAGCTAGGTACTTGTTTTTGTTGGCACTTGAGTCACATACCTATTGTTCTTTTAATTTAAATTTAAATTAAATTATTTAAATTAAACAAGCCCCTGGAACTAAAACTTATTATTAAAGTATTATTTGTAATCTTTTTCCTCCTCATACCAATATATATTGAAATACTTGAACTTAAACTAGTGTGGCTGAAATCCCTTTTCTCCAGTTAAATTTGCTGAGATTTGACACTGACTGAAAGAAAAACGAAACCAAACTTGCAAACAAGTAAAATAGGGGTGGATGCAGGGAATTCTTAGACAATTTCCTTTCACATTTCTGTAGGAGAAAAAGAAATCTTCCAATGATATCTAATACTTTTGTACTGGTTGCTAACAAATAATAGTGTAATAGTTTTTAAAGAAAAATTAGACATAACTGTCCAGTGGAAAACCAGTAATAGTTGGCAGCTACATATGTAAAAATGGAAAAAGTGGCAGGCAGCAAGAGCCTTCCTCCAGCTCATTCCCTTTAGCAAGTTCACAGAGATCCACATCTGCTGTTGGGAGAAAGTGAGATTGTAGAGTAACCAAAATAGCTTCTTTCTTTCAGATCCAAAGTCTGAAGTGCCTTCTCCACGGTCATACTAAAAGCAACACCTTCAAGAAGGCCGCAGGATGGAGCAATCTATATTTGTTCACCCAGATGACCATTACATCTACCTCTAGACAGGAGGCTAGTTCATATTCACCCTCCAAACTCCAAACACACTGAGAGCAAAGAGTTCAAACCACTAAGAGTAGTGTTCATGAGGAGTTTATTAACAGTTGGCTACTACCTGGATTAACAGTTAATTTGTCATGTTAATCCACTCGTGCATCCTGTTGAGGCAAATCCTGTCTTCCCTGACCTAAAAAGCTGGGCTTTGCTCAGGGGCATGCCTCAGGCAGCAGGATAATTTGCTTTCTTTTTTTTTTTTTTTTTTTAACTTCGGTGCCACAAAGAAGTAGTGAAAATGCTGTGGCTATTGCCACCTCAACAATATCCCCACTTGTTTTGCTGTGGGCAAAGCCCACTACCCAGCAGAAAAAGGAGCAGGATTTTTCCCTTTGTAGATTATGATTTTAAAGTTCTTAATATTTTAAGATTTTTATTCTTAGAAAACCTTTTTTTTTACTTGTTTTGACTTCTGTTTTCTTTCTAAAGTATCTTTTACAGATAGTTTTTCAGTTATTTTCTAAGAAACAATGCCTAAAATGCTGACCTAATTTGAAGAGAATGTATTTAAGGAGAATGTTTTACATATGACCTTTCTGAGAAAGTCACAATTTCTTCGTGTAATCTGAAGTGCCCATCATAATTTCTATAGACTTTGTTGACATCTCCTGCTGAGCATAGTGCTGATCAGCTTCTGACTTCCCGGGAAAGAGCTCCACTAACAAGGCTGCCCCTATTCCTTCATGTTAGCAAATGTTTCTGCCTTCTGGACTGAATCCTCCTTGGGCTGAAGACAGTGGCAACTTACTCTGTTGCTGTCAGTGGGATGAGGAACAGCGTGCCTTTTGTCTGTGGGAAGCTCACAAAGAGACTGTACCTCTTAGTTCCAAAAGCAATCTGACAATTTGGTAAATCAGCTAAATCTGAAAAATTTGCTTTGCACCGTGTCCACAAAATTCAGTGTTTATTTACACAAAATATTAGTTTGCGTATTTTAGGTGAAAAAGGGAAGTAAATCTTTTGTGGAAAGTGAGGTTTAGTTTCTAATTAACTATATATATGTCCTGTAATTGTAATTGACTTATTAAATGCAGAATGTCCTGAGTTTTAGTGTGTGCAGACAGTGAGGAAAAGAAACCACTCAGAAGTCGATTAATTTTACACAATTTATTCCTTCCTGGGACTTAGAGTTTTGTTTTGCAAGTTTAATGTGACTATTCACAGTGCTATTAAAAATCAAATGAGTCATGATTTACTATGAAATTATTCTGAAAGTTCATCATGTTTTCACTAGTAACAAGACCACATATAATAAAAGCTATTAAAAATTAACATTTGCCTATAGTTACTACACAGTAGGTATCTCCAAATAGTTTGAAAGATGTGTTGCACAGCACCGAGTGATAATTGTTGACAAATGTTAGTTTTTATAAGAAACTTGGAAGATGGAATTTACAATAGATTTATAGCAAAAGTATTTTTACATTATTATTTTTTCTATGAAAAGAAGCATTTTTAGATTTCTTTTTCTTTTTCCCTACTTATTTTTTAAATTTCATTAAAAAAAAAAAATAAAAAGCTGCTGATTCTAATTAATTTGACAGATTGTTTTGGGAGGCATAGTAAAAAAAAAAAAAAAAAACTAACAGAAATCTCTAAAGTGTCTAATTTTACTCTGGAAGTTGCAAAAGATGAAAAATTATATAGGTTGTCCTGTTGTAACTTGTGAGAGAGAAGAGAAAGGAATCTGCCAATAACTGGTACACTGAAAAGGGTGATGGAAACCGTACTTATTCAGTTCTTATTCAGTGAAGAGTGATGTTCAGCATAAGATTGTGTCTTCTAAAGATAAAGATACTTGTCATGTTGCTGATGCACCCAGATGTGAAAGAGAAAGGTAAAAACTGATGAGCTTTCCCACACTGTGCAGCTGTCCTACATCTTGCATGGACTACTTGTTTCCATCAGAGAAGACTATGAAGTCTAAGTTTTCTATATGGAAAGGTGGCCCTATTACAAACCCAAGAATCAATCAGAACAACAAGCCAGCCTGGGCACTGTTTAGACAAGATTTCATGCAATGCCATGGGGAACTATTACTCAAAACAAAGGCAGGTCCTAGAGCTGTGAGGAAGCTACCTGAAAAAAGAAGCCAAAATACCTCAAGTTAGCACTGGAAATAGGACTGATTTGCTGCTGAAGTGAACCATCATTACAGTGTTTTCACCTCCAAAAAAGCAAAGCAAAACATTCCCTAAATGGTATAGCTTTCCTTTCAGAAAGAGTATGTATGACTGATATTCTTACTAAGACAATATAATACAAAATTAGTGAGTGAGGAGGGTAATAAAGCATTTTACATCAATACTGAAGTGAAATCAGGCCCCAGCTGATGATAACTTTCATTTGAGACTTCAAAATGGCTAAAGTGATTTCACGTACTTGAAAAATCAGTACTGCACTAAGATACCACAATAGAATATTACAATAGAAAGACCAACAATTGAAAAGAACAGCAGCTGAAGTATCTATACTTTTTATGGGAATCTTGTCAAAGCAAAAGAAAGCATAAAAGAAGATAAATTAGTAGTATTTGGAAAGAATATTTTTTCCACAAAGTTATTCATTGTCATCTGTAAGAATATTTCCATTAATAGGACGATTCGCAGTGTAGTTCCCATGTCATGTTATCTCTGGTGTCTGTTTGCTAGGCTGTGTCCCAGCACTCTTTGCAATCAAGTCCTTGGCATAGCTTCATGTCTTCTCTGATGCTGCAGGTATAAAGAATCAAAGGCCTGCAAGTCTTCACTCTTATTCAAGTTCATGTTGTCTGTATTGTGTTACTCTCCAGGCTGATGGATCTTAGGCTGAAATTTAGATGACTGAAGTGCAGACACCCTCATCTTGACACCTAGAAGTCTTGGACTCCCTCTTGGGTTAATGGAGAAAAAGAGGCACTTTTAGGATGTGATTCATCTCATCCCAAATCAGATATCCAAAATAAGTCAGATGAATCAAGTCTTAAAACTGCTTGTTTCCCTCTGCTTACTATAAAGGGAGCCTGAGGCAGCTAATTCAGATATACACATGCCAATATTTGCTTCAGTGAATGCTACTCTTGAGAAAGTGAGTTTGATATAGATTTGGACCATATTTTCAAAAACATAGAGGGTTCAATAGCTTCCATTGTTTACTGTATTCCATTGAGAACAATGGGAAGTGTTAAAAACTTGTTTGCACCATAAGATATGTTTACAGTATATATTATGTGCACGCACAAGTAAGTTCTGCTTGTCTTCCAAGCTGTAAAAAGCCACGTGACAAAGGTATCACATTGCCAAACTCCAGCGAATACACCCCTGGAAAGATTTCCTAATTTAATTCCCAAGCTGTATGATTGCTGCTAGAGAATAAAGGAAGTAGACTTTATGTACTTGAAAATCAGGATAGGATGTAGTAGTTTCTTTTCATTTCTATTTTGCAACAATGTTCTAGTTCTCAGTAGCTCAATTAGGATACTTACATTGTTTCATAATTGATTTAATGAGGAGGATGATTTAAATGCAATATATTGAGACAAATAATTAACTGCTGTGGTTTTCTTGGAACGATGTTTAATGATGCTGTCCTAGATCCAAATGCAAGTTCACAATGATGCATTCATAGGGATGTGACAGGTGATAATAAACGTGTTAACATTCAACTATTGTACTCTAATATGATCCAAGCAGGATTTCCTCTTATTACCTAGTTTACAATAAACTTTACTACAAAGTTGAAACAAGAAGGACTGCTCCAGTGATTTGCAGACTGCTGTAATTTTTGCTGTCTTGAAACACATAATTTTATAAATTCTATTTTCCATCAAAATGAGCCTTGAGATAATGTACTTTCATAGAAGTAAAAGGACATTTTCCCTGAAGGTCTTTAGCTGCAAGAATGGCACTATATGCATTTGTTAGGCTAACTTAAGGTGTATTTAGTGCTTCTTGTCACACAACACAGATAATTACTAATAGTATACTCAGAGGAGCCTCTTCCTGTCTTCTGACTAAAGACAGTGTTTTCAAACTTTGCATGGGAGAATTTAAATTACAAGTGAGCCACTGTGTTATCTTGGTTGGATCAGTGGCTCTCACTTGTCTTGTCTTGAGGAAAAACTTCTAGATTGATTTGAGAATGAGATGGTGATCCAACACAAGTAAAATCTTCCAAGAGGTCATTGGGAGTTTTCTCCTTTCAGAGATGCATCAGCAGGCCCAGGACAAAGTTTTGAGGCTATGGGCTGGTCTTTATGGAAGGAGACAGGAGATGAGAGTGGTTGCGTTGGCTAGGGAGGACTCTTGTTGTCTGTTAAGCAATTACATGGGTTAATAAAATGTGAGGTCTGTGAAGCTGCAAACTATTGATAATTTTCCTTAGAATACAAAAGAAGTCAGCCTCAAAATATTTTGGTTAATTAGTATGTGATGATTTTTCTGGCTCTGCGTAGATTTGGTTTTCACAATAAAATTAATTTTCCCTTTCCATCTATTAACTTATCTACACATTATTTAATTATATATGTTCACAGAAATTTTGTGCATATTGGGGAGCAGGCTCAGGGCCCAGCTTTTTAAAGAATGCACAATACCCATGTGACTGCAGTTGAATGGTATAATAATACCTATACACTTTAAAGACTTGCACTGTAGCCAAAACATGTCTGCTTGCATTCCTCATTTCACTTAAGTGGCTTTTCTTATGAAAAGGTTTTGTTTGTATTCCTGCAGTTGGTAAAAAAGGACCTGCATGCCAAAAAAAAAAAAAAGCTCCTAAAACGCAATGGAAAAGGTCCTGAAAAGACCACTGCCACCTGTTTTAGTTCAGATATCAAACTAATGTTTAAAATACTTAACAAGCCTCTAGAATTTAACATCACCAGTTCACAGCTCAGGAGCTTGTGATTCTGAGGGGGGAAGCGTCTTTGCGCAAGAGACTCCAGAAAAGCAAGAGGACTCCAGAAAAGTAACTGTGCAAAGTAACCATTTAAAGAACAAATGTGCAAAAGTTACATTTTATGTCTTCATTCAGGAATTCTGTATGGTCAAACTGAAGCAATATCGTCCGCCAGAATTCACTTGGTGTATTTACTCACTACTATAAAATTCCTGGTGCAGTTCTTGTTGGATTTCCTCAGGAATGTAGAGTTCAAATATACTGGAGAAGCACAAATGCAGTCTTAAGTCACTTCAGTCAGTTTGCTCAAGATTTTGTAAAGCAACTTTAGCCAGTTTATTTTTTTCCAGAACTGTAAAACCTGCTGATTTCAGTTTAGCTATGTTGAATTTTTACATTCCTCCTCTGAAATCTCACATACACATCACAATCGCTGTAAATGTTTTCACATTGAAACTGAAGATGTAAATGAAGTACTTTGGTTGCTGTCTGGTTTTAGTTACAATGTCTGTTTGTTGACATCTCACATGAAGGCCTGCTGTGTCTCTGGCTCTGTCTACTCCATTTCCCCTCTAATTAGGCTTTGCCCTCAATTAAGTTAATGATGCAACTTTTCCTATAGATCATTTGCCCCTTCAATCAATTAGTGGAATATGAAGGGTGCATCCCTCTTTGGCTTCGGATTTGCTTGCCTCAGGGCAGACTGTGCAGTTCACAGAAGGACTTAGGCAAAGTAAGCTGTTTGCTCTGAGATATGTAACTTGACTAAATTAGGGCTCACATAAGTATGATCTTGATTTAAAAAAAAAAAAAAAAAAAAAAAAAAAAAACAACACACACACAAAGTAACTAACCAAAGAAAAAAACCCAAACCAAAACCTAGAAAAACCTCAATTATTTATATGACAGTATAGAAATAGCTGCAGCAATCTGGAACACCAGAGAAATCATAGAAAGGCAGCAGATATTGCACGGCAAACATTTTGTCGAGTGTAGGCTATCACAGCCAAAAGCAGAGCAAGACTAAGCAGTGGCTCCCCCAAATCTTTCTTCTAGATTCCTGCCTTCACTATGTCTCATCACAGATTCTTGTTATCTTCCCTTTCTGAGTCCTCTTTGACCTCCTCCACAAGAGAAACAGCCCAATTGGCCACACTTACCTCTGCAGAAAGCAGTTGTCAATGTCCTGTGCTGCCACTTGCTGCTCCACTGTGCACGGGGTTCATCACCGCTCACATGTCCCATCACATATCCTGAGACAAGTCTGCCCCTGGCACGGTGTAATCCTGTCTTGCTATCCTAACACCGTCACAGGCTCATTGCTCGTGCTTGCCCTTTTTGCTTCACCATCCAGTGCACCTCCAAATGCAGCCCATCTCATGTTTTTCTCTCCAGATTCCCATTTCTCTAAAACCCACCAAAAAAAATACTTGTCTCTGCCCTGGTTCTCTCCTCATCATTAATCCACCATTTATTTCCTTACTTTCCCACCACATTTTCCCTCTTTTCTTCTCCCTACCTTATTTGTCTAAAACAGTACTGTGAAATAATTGCACATACTATTCAATCATACTTACCATTTCTGTTATAACTTCTGCCTCATATCTCATTTCTGAATTTCCTTTTTCCTCTTGATGTCTATATGCCATATATCAGCTCTCATATCTTCTTATTTCCAGTCTGTTTGCTTCATAGACTTAGCTTTAGTGATAAAAGAATGTGTGATTTTTACCTTCAGGTAACTAGCAAGCAGGAGCTGTCCTGAGGTGAAAACAAAGTAAAGATCAAAGCCTGTTAGTTTTACTACAAGATAAACTTGCTGAGGTCAGCCCTACACCTTGGCCAGGAGCTGACCTCAGCAAGTTTACCTGGTGGTAAAATGACAGAGCTTGCTCTTCACTGTGTTTTTACACAGGAATCTACTGTGCCTTTTAATTATTTGGGTTAAAAAAAAAATTACCTCTTTTTGATAAGGAAAGGAAGCCCTTCTCTCTTTTTCTTAGCCATGTCTCTTAATCTGCATTTGACAGCATTCTCCTTCCTTGTGAAGAACTCTTATTATAAATAATCCTCTTTCTAAAACCAGGTAACTCGTTTTTCCTAACTAGCCTGAGCTTCTTTTCTCAGCTACTGACCTGGAATTTGTTTGGATTCATTCTCTGGTTTAGAAGACATAGACTTTGGGGGATCTGCCTCAGTTTGTGCTTGTTCACACATACGCACATAATCCCCTATATAAACAAATGGTCCTTAGGACAAGGGAGAAAAGTGGTCCTTACTTAATAGCCTCCCTTACTTTTAGCACTACCTAAAAATAGGAATTTAACATTGTCCAATGCCTGCTGTGAAACACTTCTCTTTAAAAAGAACCGAAGAACTTGCAGTACAGTGGGAACATGGCATACGTGCAGCGAAAAATCTTCAAATATCAAGACCGTAGGGGCCACCAAGGCAGCTCTGGTGAGGCGAACCTGGCAGCAACACGGAAGGCTCTTACCTTGGTTTTGCTGGAGTGCATCCCAACAAGACCTTTATAACCCTGAGGAGCTCCTCCTGAGTCTTATTTTACCCTTGTGCCAGGTGTCAGGAATGCATATGCTAGCACTAAGTTCAGCAGCACAGCGCAGCAGAGCTGAAAGATTCCTCCACCTGCCTAACAGCCCTCA